>NW_007246351.1:80897-106593 GCF_000164805.1 Carlito syrichta | reverse complement strand
GAAGGATCGCTGGAGCCCAGCAGGTCGAGGCTGCGGTGGCTGGGAACAGCCACTGCACTCTAGTCTGGGAGACAGTGAGACTCCAACTCAAAAAATTGCAGAACATATAAACTTTTGAGCTGTAACTGTCATTAAGAATCATAACAAATTAATCATTCCATATTGAAATTTCTAAGCTTGAATAACCCATGAAAGGTAAATAATGAGGGAATTTAAGTAGATATTTATTGTTTGGCATATTTGGAGTTAACACTAATTATCTCATAAATAATCAATCAAAAAACAAAACCAACAGTAACAACCCAAATAATTATATTCTAAGGACTAAATTGAAGCTGCTGAACTGATTAGAGAAAACTAAATAAATGTCCACCTGAATTTCTTTTCCACAAACACAATCTCTCCATTTTTACTTTATTTAGTAAGCTTTTCACTATGCCTGTTTACTTCAAGTCTGATCATTTCGGCTTGCAGATTACTGCGCTTAATTTTGACAATGACCTGGAAATTCTCCATGTAGCTGATGAGACATACTAATTATTGTTGTTCTGAGCCTATCAGTAGTACCCAATGAGGAGAAATTGCCATGTCTTCTAGGAAGAGGTGTAACCACCAGTGGGCTAAAAAGTAGATACTCCCAGATTGCCTTCATTCCTTGTTAAAAATTAGATTCACAAATAATTGTTCCTCCTCTCTTAAGCAGAAATGTGTTTCAGGATTATGGGCTTATTTGACATATGGAAACTAAAGCATCAATAACCATTTACTTCAATTAGAAGATTTGTCGATTCTGGATGGAAACCTGTCACTGGGAAAAACAGAGAAAATTTATATTATTAATGTCACAATTTTCAATGATTGTTCATTTGAATTATTTGTAATTGCATTTTATTTTGTTTTGTGCTTATATCCAAAAGAATAAGACGTGCCAAAATAGAAATAAAAGGAACAGAACAAAACAAAAAGTCCCAGCAGATTTGCAAAGAGAACTCAAACAAATGAGCGTATCAAAGTGAAAATAACAAGGAAGAACAAAACATCCGTCAAGTAGCAGATGAATGTAGACCACTGAGAAGAGAATCCAAAGTCATGAATGGCTGAATAGGAAAGGGCAGTGTGAATAACAGCAGAGCCATGAGTGAGAGCTCCAATAGAAGAAGAGGATCAAAGCCTGCATCGAAGGCCCAAACTTTACCAGTATGATGACCACTTGCACACCTGAATTGTACCCCACATCTTTAAAATAAAATTTTTAAAAAAGCCTGTGTTGGAAGAAGAAATACAAGTACCCTCAGATTCTGAAACATGTTGGGAACAGCGATGTGGAGCATGATGGTGGGAGGAAGGTCTGGGCTTTTTTATTTAGGTGCTAATTCCCACTCCATTCACATGGAAGAGAAGACGTTTCTAGCCACCTCTCTTCATCTACATGGTTCAGATATTGATTTTTTTCATCTGTTCTGTCTGTGATGAAGACAGCTAATCGATGACTCCAGTATAAAAATGACTTCAATAAACAAGCATGTTAATAGAGCTAGGAGTGGCACACGTGATTGAATAACAATTTCTTCTAGATCCTGAAAGAACAACAGGTGGGAGCATATTTCACGCAGAATCACCAGCTTCAGAAATTCCTGTGCTATTCAGAGATTTAATTCCACGATGGATTTAACTAGAATAACTAAAATTTGTTTATAATTGGATAGTGCATGCTGAGTTTTTCCCAAATATTTGGTATAAATCTTACAAAAACCCTAGGTGGTGTTATCCATGTTGTACATGGGAAGAAATGGTGGCTTTGAGAGATGAAGTTGTCTGTCCATGGTCATGCAGGAATGCAGTGTGATATCCAGATTCAAATACAGTTTAGTTTACTTCATTTACTTTCAAAGGACATATATGTCCTTCCACCACCTCATCTCCTGTTTTCTTGTCCTTTGCTTGATGGTGTGTGATCTGGACTTTACCAGAACTGTTGCTCCAGATTTTCTTTGAATATCATCAAAAAAGAATGATCTCTTGATACTCAGGAGAAATAATTTCAGAGACACAAATGAATTTTAAATTCTCCCAAGTCATTAAAACATAATTTTCCTAAAATGGCTATAAAGTCTAATTTTTTAAAAAATGAGAGTTTCAGACACCTACAGAGAACAACTGCACACAGACAACAAGATTCAGTCTGTATGGATGGTGTGATATTAGCACGACTTATTTTCAACCTCTTTTGATCCATTATTTAAGTACATGAGTCAGCAAAATTGTACATAATTTTATGTTCCAGAACCTTTTGGCACCTCTTAAATAGTTAAAGTTGAATGCATTGTTTTGGGACCAAAAGGCTTTCTGTATGTGTACAAACTCTTCTCTCTTTTTTTTTAACTTTCAATTTTTTAAAATTTAAAGATGTAGGGGAAAAATCAGGGCTAGGTATACAAATGGTCATTATGCAGATACCCTTGTTGATGTGGTGTGCCCCTCCCAGCAGATTCCATTACTGATTTGGTTTTTAATCTTAAGTTTGTCACTTGGCAATGCTCATCATGTTGCCTCTTTACCATCGTAATGTCCATTTATTTATCTTTAGCTTATCTTAAACACACACACACACACACACACACACACACACACAGCTTGCATAATTCAACAATATAGACTGAATCTCCTCTACAATTAAACTTCATTATGATGTGGACACCCAGCTCATGTTTTGACACCTGCTTTTTGAGACATTTCACCCACCTTTGGAAAATTGTGAGTAAAGGAAAGCTCTTTCTTATATTGAACTGAAATTCTCATATCTACAATTTCTGTAATGGAGACACCCAAGTCAAATCTTCTGGCTGGCATTACTACTTTCCTCTTACTTCTCACTTTCCTAATTCATCTACTTATAGCAAACAGCAAAAACAAAATTTAACACAAACATTTTTGCATTATTGTATTATTTTTAAAAATGAGAAGTTTCTTTTAGTGTTGAAGTATTTCTCAGAATCCAGGGGAAAACTAAATATTAATGAAATTTAACAAGAGTGGAAACCAGGAAAGTTCTAGATGACTGATTGACTAATTTTTGAAGAATACTGCATTCTTGCTTCCTCTTGAATGTTTCTTGTCTTCCTCTATTATCTGAAGAAACAAAATCCTTCAGAAAAGTCTTAATTGAAAGGACATTCTTCCTTTTATTTTCTAAAATTTCTGTCCTCTGCTTCTATATAAAGTGATATAAAGCTCCTTTACTATTCCAATTCAGATTCCTCACTTTTCTTTGAAAAACCCACAAACAAAACAAAAAACAAAGTCCTCTTTGACCCCCTTGCAGGTCTCTGTTTATACATCAGAAAGTCTCTAGTCAGAAAAAATAATGTGGTGTGGAGGGTTTATTAATTAAAAATACATCAAGTACCAGTCAGCAACCTATCTAAACAATAACAGAAGTGATGTCCCTGTAGTCATAAAAATAATTGTGATACAACATGAATTCCCCATTGTTCATTTTTTGGTCATTTTTGTTTTCACTAGTATAGATTGATTTTTATGTAGACCAATTATGTCAAGTAAATATATCCAAGTTTTGTTATAAAATTTTATTAGACTTATCTCTGTTGCCTTCATTCTACCTGGTGGCCTTTGAGATCTGAAGTTTATTATCTGTGATTTAGGTATTCCTTCTATTATTTTCTTTTATTTGAGAATTGGAAGAATTTTGAAGTCACGTAATTCAAGCTATTTATTTTACCAATGGGAAAAAAAAAAAAGAAAAAACGATAGTAGTACACCACAGAGAGTAGAAGTCTGCCCCAAATCCAAGTACTATGTGATACACTTGGGTGTGGGTCTACTTTTTTTTTTTTTTTTTGAGTTGGAATCTCACTCTGTCGCCCAGATTGGAGTGCAGTGGCCGCTCCCAGTCACCGCAGCCTCGACCTGCTGGGCTCCAGCGATCCTTCTGCCTCAGCCTTCCAAGCAACCGGAATTACGCGCACTACCACGCCCGGCTGATTTTTTGATTTATTGTAGAGCTGAGGTCTCCTTGCCCAGGCGGGTCTCGAACTTTTTATAATTATTCAGCATTATTTCTTCAATATCACTCTTTTGTGTTACACAGTGTTTATGCAAGATTTGAAACATTAAACCCGATTATTCACATAGTATCATTTGAATCCAAATGTTTTAAACTTGAAACAAGAGAAAATGACGGACTACTCATTTCATCTGGGTCTACCTTCATTAACACCTCTGGTAACTCTTCCTTTCTTTGGTACTAGTTTCATTCTTTCAATTCTTCTCCAATAGGTTTGAACTAAAGCCACTGACCCAGGGACCCAGTTTGAGTGCTTTAAGACCTTCAGAGAAGCTCAGAAAGTACCTTAGAGCAATGGTATTCTGACTCCAAATGGGATCATTACATATCTTGGAATGAGGAAGGCCCAGTATCTCAGAAGGCAAAGATCAACCAACATGTCTGGTTTACTTAGTATAATTATTCTTTCTTTTAAAAATTGGAGGCATAATTTGCTTATTTTTATTTTATTTTATTTTTTTCCTTCAGTAACTTTATTTTATTTTATTTTCATTGTGTCACAGTGGACCTTGAACAACTACCATATTACTATATTTTATTTTAGATTTGGGGGTATACGTGAGTATTTGTTACATGAACTTATTGTGTAGTGGTGAGGATTGAGTCTCAGGTGGCCCGTGGCTATAATCAATCGATCTTTGACAAAGCAAGCAAAAACCTAATTTTTATATAATACAATGCACAGTTCTTAAGATGAGTGTTTAGAAACATATACATCTGTGTGGTCATCAGCCAGAACAAAATATAAAACACGTCCCTAAATCCAGAAATTTCAGCTTTCCGTTTTCAGCCAATCCTAGTACTCCACCCTCTCACTCGTTCACTGACTGCATTATAGATTGGCTTTGCCAGTTTTTGTGCACTTTATGTAAATATATATTTAAATATTATCTCTTCTCTCTTCTTTTGCCTGATAACTGATAGAAGTTTAATTATATCTGAGCCAGGCTTGGTGGCTCAACCTGTAATCCCCCACTTTGGGAGGCGTAGGTCAGTGAATTGCCTGAGTCCGTGGGTTCAAGACCCACCTGGGCAACTTGGCGAGACCCCATCTCTACAATAAATCAAAAAAATTAGCCGGGTGTGGTAGCACGCGCCTGTAGTTCCAGGTACTTGGAAGGCTAAGGCAGAAGGATTGCTGGAGCCCAGCAAGTCGAGGCTGCAGTGGCCAGGATGGCCTCTGCACTCCAGCCTGGGTGACAGAGTGAGACACCAACTCATAAAAAAAAAGATATATATATATATATATATAATATATATATAAAATATACATATACACATATTTTATTTTATTTTCATTGTGCCACAGTGGACCTTGAACAACCTTATGTGTATATGTATATATTATATATATATATATAATATATGTATATATTTTATATATATATATGTATATCTGAAAGAAAACAATTAAAAGCAAAGTAAGAGAAGCTTGGTCATAAATAGCATCCACCAACAGCAGCAACAGCAGCATTAAAACTACGAAACTTATCGGGCCCCTCCTTGACTAAAACTTGTTTTTTTGTTTTTTTAAAGAGATTTTCACATCAGTGTATTAAGAAGGAAGTTGAAGCTATTGCCATTGGCAAATTTGTCCACTAAAGAAAGAAAAGAGGACATCTGCAAATTACATTTGTGTTTGTGAGAGTGCATTTGATGTGTGTATGAATAGTTACATATATGTTACTATTTGTCTTAAAACAAGTTTTTAGTAGAAGAAAACCAAGAAATCAGGAGAAAGAAAGGATAATTTTGTAAAGTCAATTTTAAAAGCTTACAGGGCAAGATGGTTTTAAAAAGGTACATAGTACAGAACAAATGCAATTTTGTGATAAAGAAACAAAGGAGCTGTATCATACCATACTTAAATATATGTATATTCCACATTTACTTCACATTCAACATTTTTTTTTGTGATTTTTTTTTTATTATAAAGATGTGGAGCTTTGGATTTTAATACAATAAAGTTAAGGGAAAACTACAGACCCTACCTGATATTATATTATTATTATTATTATTATTATTATTATTTTTAATTATAAAGACGTGGAGTACAATTCAGGGTTAGGTATACAAACATTGATTATGCAGGTAGCCTGGATGATGAGGTATGCCCCTCCCTCCCTTGCCCTCCCTCAACTGCCAATTCTAGCCCCCCCATGACAGTTTCCCGTTACTGTCAAATACTTTCTTATAGTATTATAATTGTTCAAGGTCTGCTTATGAGTGAGAACATATGGTACTTTGTTCTTTGTTTCTGTGATAGGTCACTGAGTATGATTGACTCCAAATCCATCTAAGTTGCTGTGGAGTCCATAAATTTCAACGTTTTTAACTTCTCCTAATACAAGTCTAACTGCAGCACCAAATCCTTCAAACCAGGAAACAATTCCATCTTCGGGGTAGATCAAGCAACCTAGATGTCAACCTTCTGATTACCCATGTTTACTTAGTGGGAGAATCTTATCACCTTCTATATGTCTTCCCCTATGGTAACTGCCAATGTCTCATTTTAGAAACCTTTTCATCTCTTCTAAGTAGACTCCCTGCCTAGACTCTCCTCAGTTTGACTTCTGTATTGCAACTTATAGAGTTCCATATTGCAACTTACAAATTTAGTTTATAACAACAGCATCTAGTTAAGTCAATCCCTGTTTTAAAGTATTTGGTTATATGCAATTGCATATAAAACATAGTTTAAAAATGTCTATTTGTGATTCAAGAATCATTATGAATTAGCTCATCTATGCACCCATCATTATGTCCTGCTAAATCTGCATTAATACCATAAACTTCCGCTGTATTGAACCTCTATTGCTACCATTTCTCATACCTCAGTGGCTTGGGTTACACTGTTAAACCTGTTGAAACTCTCTCAAATTTCATATGCATCTTTTTTTCCACTTGCTTCTTTACTTGGCTAGGTAACACCTAGTCATCTTTCAACACTAGACTCAAATAACACATCTGTGAAGCCTGATCTAACAGCACTTTCCTTTCTCTGTCTTTCTGCCTTCTACCTATGAAACACATTCTGCTGTTCTCTTTGAAAGTTTGTCAGATATCTCAAGGTATAATTTACATACATAGAATATTCTTAGATGTACTGTGTAATAATCTTTAACAAATTTAAACAGTCTTAAACTAAATACTGCAATCAAGATAATAGAGTATTTCCATCAACCCTGAAGACTTACTGTCAATTCTCTCCACCCTGGAGCTCTGGCAGACACTGATCTGATTTCTGCCCCTGGTTTTTACTGCTGTAGAGTGTAATGTAAATAGCATACAATATGTGGATATTTTTGTTTAGGTTATTTCATGTAGCATAATGCCTTTGAGATTTAGTTAAATTTTTCATGTATCAGTAATTTCTTTTTCTTTTTTAATCACTGAGTTGTATTCCATTGTATGAAATGTCACAATGTGCTTATCAATTCATTAGTTGATATACGTTTACATCATCTGCTGTTTTGAGTCATACTATGAACATTCATGTGCAAGTCTTTAAATATCTAGGAGAAGAGGTGTTGGACTGTTTATTAACTGAATGTTTAACCCTTTATGAAATCAGCATATTGCCTTCCAAAGCTGCTGTTGCCTATTTCATTCCTTCTAGCGTTGTGTAAGGATTGGAGTTGTTCTAAATCCTAACAGGTATGTCTAAGTTTTAGCCACTTTAGTGAATATATTAATATATATTTGTGGCTTTAGTTTGCATACTACATAATAATATTGACTGTCTTTAATGAATGGCTTTTCAACTATAGATCTTCTTTGGTAAAGTGTCTGTTTAAAACTTTTGCCACTTTGTGAAATTGTATTATTTCACCTTTTATTAATAAGTTGTAGTATTACACAAATATGTATACACATATATAATCTTACAACTCCATGATACTCATATATGATGCATATATTATATACATATCTAAGTATTATATATGCACATGAAACTATATACATATATATGTGTATATATATATGTTTAAATTTGTGTGCATAACATTTTAAATCCTAGTTTTTTATATGTAATTTGAAGATATCTTTTTTTAGCTGTGGTTAGACTTCTTATTTCCTTTACTTTGTTTTCTGAAAATAGAAATTCTAAAATTTGATGAAGTATAATTTTAACAATTTTTCTTTTATAATCCATATTCTTGTTTTGTATAACAATATTCTCATAACAAATATTCTTTTATGTTTTCACCTAGAAACTTTGTAGTTTTAGCTCTATGATACATTGCAAGTTGAATTTTATGTAGTATCAAGTACAGTTTATTAATTAGATTCTCAATTGTTATATTTATTGAAAACACAATTCTTGTTCTATTTAATCACCTGTTTCTTTGTTGAATGTCAGATGGCCACATACCTGTGAGTTTATTTCTGGGTTTTCTATTCTGTGCCTTTTACATATTTGCATATTCATGCACAAATACCATATTTTATTACTCTACTTTTATAATAAATATTGTTCTCAGATTGAATAAGCCTTCCTACTTTATCTTACTCAAAATTGTTTTGACTATACCATCTTCCTTAAATTTCCATATATATTATTGTTTCAGTTTGTCAATTTGCAGAAATCACAGATTTCTGGAACTTGGATTTTCCTAGGTTCAATCTGGAGATAAATTTAAAATAAAAAAATTAGTTTATCTCAACAATATATGTACAAATATTGCATATATGTCTAGTTTTATTTCCAAAAGTATTTAATAATGTTGGATGCTATTTTAATAGTATTTAATTTTCAACTTTCAACTGTACTTTGCTTAAATATAGAAAATACAGTTAGGTTCTATATATTATCTTGTATCTAGTGACACTGATAAATTCACCTAGTTTAAAATAATATATCTAGCAGCCATTAGACTGAAACAGCTTTAGTGCCTTGAGTTCCTATCTAAGAAAATAAAAATCCAACTAAGAGAAAATGGTCATGGCTTAAGAATAATGAAACATATTCAATCAGAACCTGCCAACTAACTTCTAACTAGGGACTTTATGCTTTAACCAATCAAATATTTTCTCTGTCTTGCTTTCCTGAACACGTTATAAAAGTTTTCCACTAACTCTCCTTAAGGCAAACTCTGAACCCCTTATAGTTGGGTGCTGTCTGATTCATGCATCTCTATTATAGCTCTAATAAGTGAGGAAGTTTAGACAAAATAAATTTAAAAGAGTTTATATGTCCAAAGAACGATTCATGAATCGAGCAGCACTCAAAACTGGAATAAGTTTAGAGAACTCCACTTCAGGTCAGTGAGCAGGCTTTTGTGGGCTGAGCATGGAAGCAAAGCAAATGGGCAATTTTACTGGAGGCATTGAGGTGTGAGTCCAATTTGGATCTGTTGTAATGGAAGGTCGTATGGCATATAATTACTGGGCTAGCTGGCAGTCTATGATTGGCTAAAGCTCAACTAAATATTGGTTACATAAATATCAATTAAATATCAATAAAATCAAATATAAATAAATGTCAATGAAATAATCAGTTGTAAGGCATTCTCTGAATTAAGTTTCAGATTGCTTGCTTAAGGATTCCAGGTACAGAAACAAATCCAGGTTAATGGTCCCCTGCTTATTTTGCTTGAACAGCTCAAACAAACCCCTTACAACTTAATATGCCTGAGTTTATCTTTTAAATGATTTTAGGTGTGTTTTTTGGGATTTTCTACATATAGTCACATTTAATTAAAGCTTTTAATGTCTAAATATGTGCACATTTTATGTACTCACCTCATATAACAATTTACAGAATTATTTCTAATTATTCATGCTAGTTGTAGTTCCTAAGTCACTATCAGCAAAATGGAACTGGACAAAACTTGTTGAAGAGTGCAGGGCAAGAGCAGTCGTGTATGATTCTGCCCTTTCTGGGTTGCTATTCTAGGGAATATGTGTGTCATTGAACCTGGCTCAGGGACCCATACCCTTGACAAATTCTGGAGCATATTGAGGGTAAGAATGACCCAGTAATTTGTTCTCACCCAACCCATACAGATTCTGGTCCTTCTCTTTTGGAGTTAAAGGGATTTATTGAGTTTGCTTGTTTCTGTGCAGAATTAGGATGAGTGGGCTTCAGTTGGGAGTACCCCCTTCACCTGGTAAGAGTCTGCATCCAGATAGCCTGCATGTGGACTTGCCCAGCCAGCTCCTGGGCAACACAATATGGACCAGCCCAAAACCCTTGTAGGGATCTCAGTCTCATCACGCTGGAACTTACCATGGTAACACAGAAATGCCTCTGGCTACCTGAGGGAGCATGTGGCTCTGTAATATTCCATCATGTATATGTACCACATGTTTTTTAAACAGTCCTCTTTTGATGGGCAGCATGGTTGGTTCCATACTTTTTGCTATTGTGAATAATGCTGCAATACATGTGCTTGTGCAGGTATCGTTTTTGTAGAGTGATTTGAGTTCTTCCAGGTATAATTCCAGTAGGAGGATTGCAAGGCTGTACAGAAGGTCGATTTTTAGATCTTTTAGGAATACCAAACTCTTTTAGAGGTTGTACTAGTTTATCCTCCCACCAATAGTGTAGAAGTATTCCCTTTCCCCCACATCCTCTCTAGCATCTGTTATTTTTTGATATATTTATAGATGAACAAAGCCAGAGAATCTACATTAAGTAATATTTCTTCCAACATCAACTTTTTGATTTGTATATTTCAAGGAAGTTTTGTAATTCATTTAAGTTGTCAAATTCATTGTCATGAATATCTCATATTGTATCTTTTAACTTAATGTCTTTTAATGCATGTTGCATTTATGATAATGGGTCTCTGTAATTACTATTATTGGTAATTTTGTCTTTTATTTACCTATTTAATTAGTTATTTAGATAAATTTAACTGAAGTTTTTTCTTTCAATTTTCTTGATCTGTTTGGAGTAACTGCTTTGCATTTTAATTAATTTTCACTTTTATTCATGTCATTTTTTCCCAGTAATTTTGTGTTTACTTTGCTCTTTCTTTTCTATCTTTTTTAAAGGAGTAAATTTAGTTTATTTTAGACTTTCCTTCTTATTTAATATAAACATTTAAAGCTATATATTTTTCTTAAAGAACTGCTTGAGCTGCAGACATCAATTTTGGTTCATTGTTCTTTCTATTATTTAACCACATAATATTTTATAATGTCTCTCTTTGATTCATGGACTGCTTACACATACGTTTAGAAGTGTATAATTTAATGTTGAAAGTAGTATTTCATGCATAGTTTTCTATTTTTGGTTCCTGCATATTGGGAAACAAATCTATCCCTAATTAATTCATCATACAAAAATAC
The DNA here is from genome assembly GCF_000164805.1 of Carlito syrichta. Lineage (NCBI taxonomy): Eukaryota > Metazoa > Chordata > Mammalia > Primates > Tarsiidae > Carlito > Carlito syrichta. Next base: position 95,210 of record NW_007246351.1, on the reverse strand, counting down.
ATTTTAATGACATTCTAATGCCATATTTTTATTTATAAAATATTGGAAGTCTTTTCTATATTTTTGTTTGTGTACTGTTCCACCCTATTAAAAATAATGCAGAACATCATTTTACTCAGTCTTCCATGCAGGTAGGAAAACAAAAACAAAAACTCAAACACATCAATCAAAGGCACTGGTGTGACACATTAGTTCAGAAGAAAGCAATGTGAACAAGTGAACACATTAAGAAGTTCTTTTTTTCCTAATGAGATTAGTGACTGAAGCAAAAAGCTACGGGGAGTAATTTTACTAAGGTTTTGTGGTCCATTGCCCACTTTCAGTAGTGTAACTTAAGAGTTTTCTTAAGTTGGTTAGCCTCTAAACATAACTGTAGCAGCTTCTATTTTTTGCTAATAGAAGACTTTACTAATAAAGAGGTAATTGCTCTTCTAAATAAATTTGAATGTCAGCTAATAAGATTTTAAACAGAAGTATATATTATTTTAAGCACCAGTATGTATTGTTTTCCTGTACTTCAAGAAAGACCAGAGCAAATGTTGGACACACAATCGATATTGAGTAAATACTAATGAAGTGATGTACACTTATGTTATTAGTATACATAGCAGTTTTTGTGATTGTCATTGAGTATATTTTCTTACTAAGTAATTATAATCTATATCACATAAAATATTTTCACTAAGGTATTTTTTGTCTAAAACTCTTCATATTATTATAAGGAGTATCTGCCTTAATGAGGGAGCCTATGAAACACCATTTCAGACATTCCATTTCAAAATATTGCCAGGAAAATTTCTGTGAATTAATTCAATTCAGTGCCCAGTTTCTCTATGGTACTGGTGGTATCTGATGTTGTTACATGAAAGAAAGTGCAGAAAACAAACCCTGCCAAATGACTCAAATGCCTGTTCACACTGTAAGTCAACCTCATTGAGAAGCCTCTGAAGACATGGGCTGGCTGAACAGCTCTAATTAGAGATTCTTAAACTTTAATTTTCAGAATGTAAAAATATCATTGTGGCTAGGTTGACAGGATTCTAAAAAATCTAAAATTGAAGTACACTCAATCGACAAAATTACTTATTATTTTTAATCTGGAGTTGGTGGTTGAAGGAACTGCTAGATATACAGCAACAGGCATATAAGTGACATATGACTTGACATGTATCTTCTGCTTACTCTGCTTCATTTGACAACCCATTTTATGAGCTTCTGTGCCTTGGAAACATGGTCCTTATGAACTCTACCATTTCGAATGCCTTGGGTGGGTAAATGGAGGTACTAGCTGAATCTGAGAGGGTGGGTGGGGGGGTAGGTGGAGAAAGTTATTCTGCTAATTTCCTTTTCCCTGTTATGTGATTGGCAGTGGCCGAGTTCCTCTACTGGAGGCTATATCTTTTCTCTGGCAGTTCTAGCAGTAGGGTTTTCTTTTTGAAAACAGCTCTCTGATTTTTACCCTTCATACTTAAATGTTGGTACTATTTTTCACCCCAATTAGCAACAAGACACTTAACTCTCCTTTGTTATTCTGTATTAACCTTGCCCAACAATTCCCTTCATGGTCTTTTTCTTCAATTTGCTTAATTTCCCCTTTTTTGTGAATGATCTGTTCTCCTACTGGGATCCTCACTGATATAGTAATTGAAGCAGGAATAGCTCTAGGAAACAAAACTTCAAAAATGGGAATCTGGGCTGGGTTGCCTATACATTTGATGAAAGCTTGGATATTTCTCTTATGAGGAAAAAAAATGGAAAAAAAATACAATCCATGGTTCTCAAGGGGCATTAAAGTTACTCAAATTATCACTGACTGTGGTATTGAAAGATAAAATGCAGTCCATACCAACTCCATGGGCACGCGACTAGTATAGTTACAAAAGCCATGTATTCTATAGTCACTGCCTTGAAATTCTTAATGATTTCATGTTTGAATCTGTGTTATGGAAATGAAGTCCCATAAGACAATGGAAGATGTGCCATGGCTTGGAGTTTCAGCTCACGTGCAGTTCCACCTTTCCCTGCCTCTCCACATTCCTGTGATGGGTTTGTGACTACGTGTTCACTCCCTTGGTCCAGTGGATGCAACCAGTCTTTGTCTGAATGCAGAGCTGAGACATGGGGGATTGAGGTCAGGCATACCCAGTCTGTATCACCTCATCATGAAGCAGGACAGTGGACACCTGGGAGAGTCTGTATTTGTGCCATGACTTTCCTCATGCCTGAGCAAATATGATCTTTAATGCAAAACAAAAACAAAACAAAACTCCAAAACAGTTGAACGAGAAACCATGGAAAAAAAGGAAAACTTTGTCAAGCTTTTTAAATGAGAATTTACATTTTTATTTTGCATCAGGTCCCCGAAATTATAGAGCCAGCCCTGAATGCCATGCAAGTAGAGGACACACTTTCGACAAAGTAAGTGTCTGTAGCACATGTAGTTGGTCCCGTTAATAATGATGATTGAACACAATAGAAGCATGGGCTGCAATTTCCAACAAAACTAGAGAGTGTACACAAAGAAAAGAACAAAGGAAAAGATTGGAGTGCCTAACCAAGAATACAAAAGAAAAGCTAGAAAGTCACTATTGTCATTTTAAAAAATGCTTTATCTCCAAGAGTAGATATGACTGAAAATCAGTCCCACAGCCTGAAGATAACGTTTTCGATTTCAGCACCAATAAGTTTTTGGCCTGCCACATTTATTATGCTAAAGCAGAAGTAGGCGGACTACCGCCCAAATCTGGCCCACCACCAGTTTTGGTAAAGAAAGTTCTTGTGAAAGAGTTTCATTCACATTAATTTGACTATTTCCAAAAACAACTTGCTAATACAGTGACAAACAGTTACAATAAATAACACACGCCTGAAAAACTCAGAGTTTTTGTTATCTGGCCCTTTACAGAGAAAGTTTGATGACTGCAGCACTAAAGTAATGAAACTGATATGATGCAGTGAGACCCAGAGAGAGGGAATGAGGACATCATTGGGTTGAGACACACAAGCCTGAGAAGTTTGAGTCCCAAATTTTCCATGAAACTTATTTGCTAGCCAGGACATTCTCCTATGATGTCCTCTTGCTCCGCAATGAGCATTAGGTACCAGCATAACTCAGTCCAAAAATACAAAGTTGAACTAGCAGTCAATACCATATATATATATAAAAAAACAACTTGGGAATTAATTTAGTCATTTTGAATTACAATGATTCTGAAGAAAAATGTATAGAAATAAATTTTAAGAGTGTGTGAGTACAAAGGATACACAATAACTGGCTAAATCTATTATAGACTAAATTTATCACCCAAGAGTTAATGTGTTTCTTGAAGAGTAAAAATCACAATAAGGTACTAATATCACTTCATCCCCATTATCCTGAAGGATCTGACTTGATACAACTGTACGATGGCAGCTTAAGGCTCATCTAGAATGTCAGCTAAAATAAAATATCCAATGAGATTGAGGTAATGTCCAATATGATAGGGACCACAAATCTTCCTCATAGCCAAATATCATATGTTCAATAATCAGGAAATAGAATTAATAGTGAAGCCAATCACTATTTTAACTAATACTCACTTACAGAAGTTTTTACTCCTGACTCCACAGTCTACAGAGTTTGGAGTCTAAGTTTCCAAGGGAGTACTGTGCCCATCAGGAGACAGAGTCATGGTAATATGGGCTCCTCTTGTCTGTAAACTAAGAGGCAGAAATGTGTTCATTGTACTTGTCAGAATCATTGATTCCCCGATTACAGAGCAGACTTTGAGTTTCTGCCACATAATGCTGTCTAGGAGAACACTCTCTGTAACCCAGTGGCTCGTAGGATATTTCTTTATATTTCCTAACCCAATAGCACAATTCAAGGGAAAGTGGTGGAAACCAAATAACATCACCAAGGACATAGATAGTGCAAAAAAGGAAGTTTTGAGTTATCCACCAAAAAAAGAACTTTCTTTTTTCCAAAGCTAACTTTTAGGGTCTTTAGTCTCTTTGTACCACTTTAGATGTAGATGCTATTGATTATTCATCTTATTTTTTTTTCCATTTGGAAAGACACATTGCCAATCTCACTTATTATCCCAGCATTTCTTTTGCCTCTGAAACCTCATAAGAATACAGACATTTCCATCTTTAGTACAAATAAATGAAGTGCCAAACTGTCTAACCATTTCTACTTTCTTTGTGTATTCAATATATTTAACAAATCCTGACTGTACAGCTACCCTTAATTTGTAATATCCATTGGTGTGGAAACCAGCCATTCAGGAAAATGACTGAGAATCTGTTGTATTCAGTTCTTTGTTTCTGTGACAGATCACTGAGTAAGATGGACTCTAAATCCATCCAAGTTGCTGCAAAGTTCATAATTTTGTCCTTCTTTATGGCTGAATAATATTCCATCATGCTTTCTTCTAACAAGCATAAGAATGTAGTCCCACAGCAACTTCAAAGAAAACCCACAGTGGACAGTAACTTAAAAGAGAAAGATTTTTGGGTTGAATTTTGTCTAATCCAGCAACCTGAACTGGATTCATAGGAGTCATATAATATTAAAAGTAATTTTCCTTCATTTTTTTGTTCTGGTAGAAGTGCTGGCTGGGTGTGGTGGCTCAACCCTGTAATCCCAAAACTCTGGGAGGTCAAGGCGAGAGGACTACCTGAGCCCAGGGATTCAAGAGCAGCCTGGGCAACTTGGTGAGACCTTATTTCTACAATAAATTAAAAAATTAGCCGGGCATGCTAGCGTGAGTCTGTAGTTCCATCTACTTGGAAAGTTGAGCCGGGAGGATCGCCTGAGCCCAGTAGGTCGAGGTTGTGGTGGCGGTGAGTGTGCCACTGCACTCTAGCCTGTGTGACAGAGAGTACCAATTTGTACTTAAAAATAAAAAACCAAGAGGGCAGGACCAAAAGGCACACAGAATAATTTTCAGCTAAAGGAACGATGTCCTAATCAAATGAGTGAAAACTTACACCCAGCTATATTTCAAACTCTCTATGGACTAGTGACTCCTGTGTGAATCCATGTTTCCGCTTATAAAATTAATATTTTATGCCAGCAATGTGTGTTGATTCTGGGAAAAAGATAACTTGTCTCTTTAGTTCAGAAGGGTTTTTAAAATGTATATTAAGAGGAATTTAACTAAAAATTATTTATTATAGAAACCATAGACCCCCAGAGTTCATCTGTATGTGAGCCTGATATAGACAATACCTAGGATTCAAACTTAAGCATAATTCCTTAAAGCAATGTTACTTTGGGGATAGGAAGTTATTGGAAGTGAGTGTTTTTTCTTTTTTTTTGCTTATCTTTTGCATGTAAATAATTTATGACCAGGGGAACAACTATGGTAGCTTCCAAATGTGGTCACCAAATTATTGACATCTGTTCCATTTAGAAGTCATATTTATGTCTCCTTTTCTTGAAGCTAAACTTTATCATTGGGTAAACAATAGATTATGATGGAATTGATATGTGGCAGGTCAGTTTCCAGGCCCAGTGGCACAAAGTCAGTTTCCAGGCCCAGTGGTTAAGACTCTGGCAGGTTACATATTTTTTCTTGTAATGTGGCATATTTAGACTCAGCCTATGCTGTGAGCAAAGCTATCAATAGTCCACAGGTAGGGGCCATGTGTAGATGATCTGACTGACAACTAGAGCTTTAATTATCAGGTGCCAACCAGCATCAACTACCAGAAAAGCAAGTGAAGAAGACATCACACTGAACTTAATTTCAGGCCCCTCAGACCACCACTGCTTGAGGGTTCTTGAGAACACCAACAAGGAGTCATTTGGGAGGGGAATTATGGTTCAGAAACGACCTGCAGGGCACAATGTTCACTGTCGGGGGGAATGGGCCACCTGAGACCCAATCCTCGCCTTTACACAATATGTCCATTTAACGAATATGCATGTGTACTCCCTGAATCTAAAATGAACATTAAAAGAAACCTTAGCCGAGCCCAGCCAACCTGCAGAAGAAAAAGAGATAATAAAGACAACTTCCTGTTGCTTTAGTCATTGAATTTTGAACTGATTTGCTATATAGCAATATGAGACTCTAATGGTGCTTATCTTCAAAAAATAAATATCCACATTTTCATTATTCCATAAAACTAATGATAACGTGACCAGAGAATTATTAGTAATAAAAATTTACACAAATATACCCTCATTCTATCTTTTACACTTAAACTAAACATACTAGACAAGAAAGGCTTATGTACAAAATGGTTACTAGTAACTTCAAGATCATTAATTATGTTCAGTAATACAGAAATAAATTATGCTCTTCAGACCCTACATACTAAAGCAACTCTTGCATTGGAACAAAACCAAAAAAAGAGGGCTACAACCTAACCTGACCATAATTTTTAAAATGCAGAGGGTATAATACTCTCATTTTCAGCAAATATTCCAAAAAATATTTTCAGTTACCTCTGATTAAAATGATTACATGTCTGTAAGAAAAATCAATGAAACATTTGGTATGTGAAAGTTTAATGAGTGATTGTATGTATAATATCCTAGAATTCATTTATTGACTCAGTTTTAATTAGTTACATAGATATTTATCATCCATATACCTTGACTTCCATAAAGAAATTTAAAATTAAGAATGATCTGGTTTATATCACATTTTCTAGGTCTTGTTATTTCAGAAAATCTTGTTGCCATTTTTTCTCTATAGAGAGATGAAATTGGAATATATATAATATATTTATATATATTCCTTTAATAAATCAGTTTTAATTTTTAAAAAATGCTTTTCAATCTTCTGTTCTGGAGTGGACTCAAAGTTTCATATATTTTCTTATATGCACCCACATTCTATCATTCTATATAAAAGTTTATCTTTGCATAGTTTTGAAATAGTCATAGTGGAAAACAGTAATTTTTTCCATGGAAGGAAGAAAACTGACATGTAGCCAGAATTTACTTTTAGCCTGGAATCCAAGTGTAAATTTTCTCAACTATAAAGTAGAAATGACAATATGTTCCCAGCTTACTTTACATGATAGTCAAAAATATCATGAGATTATCCATGCAAATATGCTTTGTCATCAATATGCAATTATTAGAGTAAATGTTCTGTGCTCTGCCAGGTGAGTGTGAATAAAATCACCTATAAAACAAAAGCGAAGCAAAAAATCTGATGCCTGTAAAAGACATTGGAGACATTCACATTCAGTCTTTTCATTTTACAGATAAATAACACCTAGGGACTTTTTCAAGTTTGAATGGGGCTGTAATCTGTGTCCCTTGACTCTTAAGGCAACATCTACAAAATTGTAACCAAAGAAATAATGGCAACGTTGAATAATGTAGTGCAATTTTATTTGAACAGTTTTAGTCTTAATGCAATACTTCAGGATAGATTGTGACGATTGCCTGGGATTTTCCATCAGATCAATAAACCAGAGGAAGCACTGACTTTCAGGTGACAGTAAAACATAATATCTTCTTCAACAACAACAGGTTCAGTAGCCCTAGCTCAAATCCCTAGACTCTCAGCCCGTAAAGAGAACAGTCTCACAGAAGTGACAAATAGTCACAGCAACAAACACAGATCTTGTCAGAAGATGGCGGTAAAGGAACAGAAGCAAAGACAATAGGGACCTTGGATTTCATGTTCCATTTTCCAGCTCCTCTTATCTGTCAGTGGACCAGAGTTCAACGTGTGGACATTTTGATTTGCAAAAAGTTAGTAGATGCATTTTAAAGCAGAATTGAAAACAATAATAGAGGCAGTATATGTAATATGCGGGAAAAATATAGTACCTGTCATTGACAATGAAGACACAAGATACAAATTACAGTAAGATGTACTTAACTACTCACACGAGCTTACAGTTTGGCGATTGAGAAAAAATATATACTAGCAAATAATAAGTAAACGGAAGTAGACACAGCATGCTATGAGATAGCAAAGAGGGAATATGTTTAAAAAGTCTAGGAATGATAAGAGTTTTTCTGGAGGAATAGAAGTTTGAACTGAACACCAAAGAGCAAAAAGGAGTGTCCCAATCAACAAAAAGAGAAGAAAGGCTTCCTGGCTAAAAGAAAACTGCATGCCTAAAAGTCAGAGAGAGAATAATGAGGTAATTTGTTTACACAGCAATGGGATTAATTATGAAGCAGAAATGTATACAATAAGCAGGGAACTAATTTTTTTTAGTATAAAGGAAATAAGTATACCCATATGTTAATTTATTTAATCTTCCCCATTCCCAATTTGCCACATTCTCATTATCCATGCTTCACAGAAGAGAAAATTGAAGATTTGAAATGTTAATTAAAGTATCAAAAGTCATATAATTAAGAAACAGTAAACTTGACATTTGACCTGTCTTCCTGACTCAACATCCATGCTTTTTCATTGGCCATTGGTGTCAGAATAAATAGCGATAAGGTCAATTCATGCTAACAAGAGGTTTTTGCTTTTGTTACAAACTTTTATTTTTAAGTCAGGATCTCACTCTGTCAACCAAGCTGTAAGTCTTGCTATGTTGCCAAACCAATCCTGGACTCCTGGGTTCAAGCAATCATCTCACCTCAACCTCCCAAAGTGTTTGGATTCCATGTGTCACCCATTGTACCCAGTCCTAACCAGAGGTTTTTAAGTGTCAAGCTCTTTGCCATATAAATTAAATACTTCAGTTGTCAACTATGTGTGTGCACTATGGGTAGATATAATCTTGATTTTTTTCTACCATATTGTCAAGATTTGAGAATAATTGTATATGTGGTGAACATAATCCAAATGAGGTATAATAAAGAATATTCTATGCAACCTGCCAGAGTGCAGAGTGGCTCAGAGATTTGGGAGGCCAAGGCAGGGGGATCACTCGATGCCAGGTGTTCAAGAACAACCTGGACAACATTGAAATATCTACAAAATATTACAAATAAATTAGGCAGGAAGTGACACATGCCTATAGTTTTAGCTGCCCAAGACAATAAATAATTTGCATGTCATTTGATTTGTTTTGATTTGGGTTGATTTAAATCAATGCTCTTTTTCATTGCTAGAAAAATGAAGGATTGAAAATTGACTCTAACTGCATTTTTGGAAATCTATATTTAATTAAAATGTAATGTTAGATGATAGTCTGTTCAGAGATATTCTTTGCTTAGCATACAATGAAAGTGAATTAACGTAAAATAACTGATACACAAACACCTTCCCATATGTCCATGGATGACATCATTAACCTCTCCCAATTATTTTTACTTCTAAGGATAAACATGGCTTCAGAATCCTTTTAGACACAGTGATCCAGGCATCACAACAGATTAATCAGATAATCAAACAAATGCTTCTTGTGGCCTAGAAAACACAGTATTTCAGTAATCTTTGTTGAAGTCAGTGCAAATAGTTACTTCAGCAAATAATTAGTGAAAAATAATTATGCAATTTGCTGAATCAACATAAGCCCATAGAATAATTTCTTATTGCTAGAATTAAAAGGGTATCTGCACATTTACAAGGATTGTGTTTGGCACAATGAGGAATATAAGAAAAGGTTTAATGTATCACCTGCTCTTGAGGGTCTAATAATCTTTCTAGATAGCTTTTATTTTCTTTATTATGTAGTTCAGAAAATTCAGGAGACTGTGGAATTACAGGTGGAATTGCAAGATAACTTCATGCCTTACATTTCAAGGAGAACCGGGAGGAAGAACTCACATGGCACTGTGCGTTTTTCTGATATAGTCATAGTTGAGAGCTGCAATATAATAGTCTTTGCAACATGGCATCTTGTATTCATCTTTTAAAGAATTCTTGATCTATAGTCATAGTCACCCAACACTGATAAAACAACAAAGAGCTTCTACCTCCCAATTTTTTAATGGAAAACAAATTGTGTTTTGTGTAACTGTGGTAAACACAAATTCATGTACTGAATGGACCAGTCAGGTGCAATATGTAACTCCTGTAATTCCAGCACTTTAGGAGGTGGAGGTGAGAGGATTTACCGAGCTCAGGGATTCAAAATCAGCCTGGGCAACTTGGCAAGACCTCATCTCTACAATAAATCAAAAAATTCGCTAGGCCTGTTGGCACATGCCTATAGTTTCAGCTAGTTGGAAGGTTGAATCCAGAGTATCACCTCAACCCAGCAGATCAAGGCTGTGGTGACCTTGAGCATGCCATTGCACTCCAGTCTGGGTGACAGAGTGAGACTCCAACTCAAAAAACAAAACAAAAAACAAGGACTACAATATTGTATTAGCACTGGTGGGTAAAGATTTTAGAGCATAAGTATCAAGAATACCAGATAGTCACTCCAAAGCACAGTTGAACACATATAATTAAACTATCAGTAGCAGCACTGTTAAGCAAGACTGGTTGAGCGGGTAAAGATGACTGCTTCACTCATTAAGTTTCTTTGCCAACATGGGAGGCGAGTGCTTAAGTCTGTCAAAATGCTACCTATGCCTGTTTTGATATATTGATTTTCAGGTACAAATCCACACTCATTTGCCTTATTATGTAATGTTTGGACCTTGCAAACATTCCTTCTTTGCCTGTTGGCTGAATGCTCAGCTTTAATGTTGTCCAAGAGAGCAACAGAGTAGCTACAAGGATGTAGCAAGAGGAGTCTTCTCTTCCTGGTTCCAGTAGGCTATTTTTTGGCATGGCTGCCAAAAAAATGACATGAGGGAGTTCTTTCACCAACTCCAAATACCAGTTAAAATTTTGTTGCACTTACCAGAAAGTTCCTTTGTCATTTAGCAAGTTTTTCTTAGGGACCCGCACCATGCTACCTGCATTTTCTAGAAGACTCTCAATCACCTGGCTCATCATTTGTATGTACCGACTCTGGCTCAAAGAAACACACGTAGTAATTGTCTATGTTATCCATGATATTGCATACATAGCACATTTATAATTGGACTTGAAGGCAAATATCTTAACACAGAACAAGGGAGGGAAGAATGAAATCTTGTAGGTCGATAAAGAATTACAAGTTATGAAGAATTTACAGTATGTTATTTACAATCTAAATAATTTGTTGAGTATTTTCTAATTCTGAGACACTGTATGAAATTCTAAATTAATTTATAGGTAACAGAAACTATATTGTGATATTAATATTGGAGAGATGGAGAGAAAAAGAGAGAAAGACTTGACTTTATCACTGTTATTTAATAATAAGCAGCAGGGAATGTAGATGTCAAACATGATAACAAACGTGATCTTTCCAGAAAGAGTAATGTAGATCTTGTCAGTCTGATTAATGCTTTCTACCAGGTCCTAGTATAATTTATGGTAAATTCCAGAAATTTGATACAATGGTCTTAATGTATATGCAAGAATAAAAACACACTTTTTCTGCAGCCTTATTAAATATTCCACAAAGTATTAAGTACAGAGTACAAAGTATTTACTTCTTTAAATAATTCACAAAGGGTTAAATAATCTAAAAATTCTAATTTTTTGGAATATCCTACATTTACATATTTATTGAGAGAGGGAGAGAGAGGGATAGATAGAGAGTAAATGCTTGGTATTCATAAGCATATGTATGAAACCTTAGGAAATTCCCATAATCATAAATTCAGAAATAGCTTCAAAGGCTTGTGAATTTTCTCTGAAGTACAGTTCCACCAAAAGTTACATGTCTGATGCCATATGCTCAAACTAAAAGCTAGCTGTCTTCTTAACTTTCACCTATGATTTATTTCCTACATTTAAGAATTTAAAAAAAAAATTTACATTGTCTCTAGATCTCACATCGAAACTGTTTAACATAATTTTAAATATTCAATACACAGCATATGGCATATTGTTCAGATGATAGATCATCTCTGAATTTGACTATCCCATCTTGATTTTATCTAAACCTTCTATTTCCTTAGAACCAAGAACTTATATCTCTTTTATTTATATTTCTTTAAAATCAATGTTGGCAGTTAGATTTTAATTTTTCTAATTTTCCACAGCTATTTTTCACATGTAATTTTTATTTTTTATTCTCCATTCATTGGTGAATTGAAAGCTGAGGAGAAAACACTACTATTTTCAAATTTGTTGTTGGTCTTGGTGATATGCTGACTGATTTATATGTTTCAGTGCTGTACTTCAGTAAATCAAAAATGCTTACCAAAAAATCACAGTGTATTTTATGGTGTTCAAGTGTATTAAAATGTATAAAAATGAAGTTGATGAATTCCATGGGTACATAGTAATACTATTTTTCCATGAGATTTTATGTTTCTTCATAGCATAAGATTGAGTTATTCAGACCAGAGCAATAAAAATGTATAATATAAAAGTAACAATAGAGTGGGAGGTACATAAAGGTGGTCACCACTTCAACCTGTCACTCAAGTATTTTGTAAATAAATATTTTAATTTCTGTGGGTGTCAACTATAGAGTTGCTTTTATCTGAGTATTTTCCAATGTTTAACAAATAGCTTAAAAAGTGAAAAGGATATTTAACCATTGGGCACCATCGGGTTTATGGGAACGACTTTAGGTAGTCTGGTTAGTCAAAGTCCTCCTTTTTGGTGGGGGGATGTGACATGTATTTGTGTAAAGGTCACTTCAGGTATTCAGGTATGGGGTGCAACTTCTGGGCAAAGAACGTAAGGAAGCCAAGTATTTCTGAGGGATGGGATTCGAGTCATGAGCCTCATCAATATTTTGTTTTTTAGTCCACAATTATAATTGTTTTGATCCAGGTAAAATAGAAAAACAACTAAAATGCCTTGAAATTGTCTATCCCGCTTTCTATGAACCTTGAATAACATTCTATGTTGCAAGTATTTCCTGTCAATCATTTCTTTACTTTTTAAAACAAACTTGTATAAATGCTATATGTTAGGCAGTATTCTAGACAGCTAAGTGTTCAAAATCTAGCATATATGAATATCAATTGCAAAGCAACACATTATTGCCCTATGCACTCATAAATAACATGCTTGTGGCCAGAAAGAAGTAGTAATATATTCTGCCAGAAATAAAAGAATGTGGTGTCATGGAAAGTTTAGGGTAGACATGAAAATTTGAACTGACTCATTAAGAAGGAGAAGTTTCGCTGGAACATTAAAGCAGAAACGGGAAGGACATTCTAGGTAAAGGGAATAACGTGAGCAACTTCAGAGGGTCACAAGAAAGCATGATAGTTGAGAAACAGAAATTTATCTGTGAAGCACTCCAGAAACCTCTAGAGTTAGTCAGCAACTCATCTGAACTTTTACAGCGATTTGTTCACTTATTGACAAATTCCCTGTACCAGACTCTAAGTTATTTAAAGCATAGAACATTTCTGATTTACCTAGAGCAACACCTGACCCTGGTAACTGTTCAACAGTTGGCTGTTTCATGAATATATGGGGGAGTGATGTGGCTGTGTTGTGGGTTGTATGAGACAGATTTTGAAGTTCAGGTTAGAAGGTGAAGTTGGATCAATGTGTGATGGGGTTTTAATGCCAAAATAAGCAATTTGTTTTTTTTCTATCTATGCAAACAAGCTACCAGTGGCATTTAACTTGCTCTAATCTGTGATTTAAAAAGACAATTCTTTTCCACTGTTGTTAAAATTTCAAAGTTAAAAATGATATTTACTCTCACCCTGAAACAAAGCCAAGTAGCCCCAGTAAAACAAACGAGTGTGCTCCTTTGAAGAGAAATGATGCAAGTCATGTTGGTCATGTACAGCTATTAGGTTTTAGTAAATACAGAAGCCTCCACAATTAAAGTTAGATAAATATTATAGTCTTCCTCCCTACAACCTTGCTGCCACTTCAAATAAAATCAAGAATCAGATAGGCTTTCCTAGACATACACACACAAGCATTTACTAACACATTGTCACAAATCAGTTATTCTGCTCTTTAGTTTGATGAGTTTTCAAATTTATCTTTTTAGATGCTTTGCCAGTATTTTCCATGAAAGGCTAATCAGAGGAAAATGCTACAATGTTTCAGCAGCAAGATTCAGTTATCTACCTAATTGGAGTCAGGCACCCAGTATCCTCTGCATAAGCAACTAAAAAAATACTTTTTTGGGGTCAAATCTAAATCACTATTTTGAGTATAAGCAATAGGCTTTCACATACGTATGCACTGTTGAAATAATGGTAGTGCTCTAGTTGGGAATGTTGTCTCTTCCAAAACTCATGTTGCAATTAAAAATTGCCTTTGTAACAATGTTAATGAGAAAGACTTTTAGAAGGTGATAAGAGCCAGGCTCGGTGGCTCAGCCTGTAATCCCGCGCCTTTGGGAAGCTGAGGTGAGTGGATTGCCTGAGTCCACGGGTTCGAGACCCGCCTGGGCAGGCGAGACCTCATCTCTACA
>NW_007246351.1:50214-80877 GCF_000164805.1 Carlito syrichta | reverse complement strand
ACTCAGAAGGCTGAGGCGAAAGGATCACCGGAGCCCAGCAGGTCGAGGCTGCTGTGGGCGGGAGTGGCCACTGCACTCCAGTCTGGGTGACAGAGTGACTCCAACTCAAAAAAAAAAAAAAAAAAGGAAAGTGATAAGACCACAAGGGCTACACTTTCATGGGTGGAAGTAATGCTATCATGAAAGAGCAAGTTTGGTCCCTTCTTGCTTTCTGGTGATCTTGCCCATCTACCTTCTGCCATATGCTGATGGAGCAAGAGGGCCCTTACTAGATGCCAATGATCTTGAACTTCACAGCCTACCGAACTGTGAACCAATAAATTCATCTTCATTATAAATTACCCAGTTTCGGGTATCCTGCTAAATCAAAACAAACTGGACCAAGTAATGCACACTATAGAGTGTATTTATATATGAGAGGGACCCTCAAAAATCTGGAATTTATTTATTTTAAAAATGGGTTATTCTTACGTGTTTAAACTTCAGTCATCTTCCAAATACTCTTCATTTGATACAATGCACCTATTAAGACACTTTGTCACTGTTAAAATGTTTTTTAAACTTGTCCATTTTGATATCTTTCAGTGCCTCTGCTGTTTTTTCTTTTGTTTTGTTTTGTTTTACCTCTTCCACACTAACACAGCATTTCCATTTGGGTACTTTTTTCATCCAGGAAACAAACAAACAAAAATAGTTGCTCATGGTGAGATTTTGTGAACAGGGATGATGAAGCAGGAGGGTCATGCGGTGTTTGGTCAAAAACTGCTGAACACTCAATGTGGTGTGGGCAGGTTGCTCATATAAATTACTCATCATGAAATAAACATATGTGTTGAAAGTATCTCCCAAAAAAAATGACTGAACCCAAACACAGCCTCTGACAACAATGCTACTGGTACAATGATGCCTATGGGTTCCTAGAACACTTAACAGGGACATTCTGTCATACAAGTGACCCGCCCTCCAAAAATAACTTTGTTTTTTGGGGGGTTTACTTTTATAAAAATGAGTCAAAATGGGGAAAGAAAAATAGGACAATAATTATCTGTATAATGACATCGACTCCTTTTATATATAAGCTATAATAAATATATATAAGATATAATAAATATGTTATATAAATAAAATAATGTTATCAAATGATCTATTGTGTGTGATATATATGACATACATAATATCTTAAGCAATTATATCTAATATTTAATGTGGTTTATTAATAAAGTATCTGATGTTGACTACTGATAAAGTTAGGCTAAGTTCCTTTTCCAGTTTACCCAACTAGGCTGTAGTGAGATTAAATTCAATAGAGAGTTATGGGGGGAATTTGTAAAGTCAGAATATGAGATAGATTAAGTAAGACAAATACAATAACTAAAATGTCAGGAATTATATGAATATTATCTCATGACCATTACTCTATTGAAAGTGGTGCCACAGATTTTGTCTATATATATTCAGGTTTCTTTTCTGTAAAGTCTACAATTTTGCTTTATTTTTTTGGATTACATTATGATGGATTTTTTGTTTGTTTTGATTTGGTTTTAAGATGCAGGATACAAGTAAGTATTAGGTTACATAAGTGGTCTATGTACAGGTGAATTTTGGACCTCCCACTGGTCCTCACTTTGCCTGATTTAGGATCAGGACCCTTAGTGATGTTATATGCCCTCCCCCTCCACTGGCAGTGTCCTGCTACTGCCAATCCCTTTCTTGTAGTATTATGATCAATGTTCAGGATCCACTCATGAGTGAGATCATGTGGTATTCACTTCTTTGTTTCTGTCATAGATCACTGAGTATGATAGACTCTAAATCCATCCAAGTTACTGTGAAATTCATAATTTTATCCTTCTTTATGACTGCATAGTACTCCATCATGTATTTGTACCACATTTTTCTTTTTAATGCATGTCACTTTCTGTGGGCAGCACAGCTGGTTCCATGTTTTTGCTATTGTGAGTAATGCTGCAATAAACATACATGCTCTGGTATTATTTTTGTAGAATGATTTGAATTCCTCTGGGTATATTCCCAGAAGGCAGATTCCTGTGTATTATGAAAGATCAATTTCTAGCTTTTCTAGAAATCATCATTCTGTCTTCCACAGATGTTGTACTAGTTTACAATCCCACCAACAGTGTAGACACGTTCCCTTTTCCCCATATCCTCGCCAGCATCTGTTATTTTTTGAATTATTAATAGTGGCCATTCTGACAGCTAGGTGATATTTCAGTGTGATTTTGATTTATTTGATGATTAGTAAGGCTGAGCATTTTTTCATGTCTCTTTTGGTTGTTTGTATGTCTTCTTTTGAGACGTATTCATTCATGCCTTTTGCCCAATTTTTAATAGGGCTATTTTTAGAGTGTTATTGTTTTTTGTTTTTTTCCTTTCAGCACATTTGAGTTCTTTGTAGATCTTGGATGTTAGGCCTTTGTAATATACACAGTTGACAAATATTTTTTCAAATTCTGTGGGCTATCTCCTCACTCTTTTGATGGTTTCTTTTGCTTTGCAAAAACCTTTAAGTTTGACGAGATCCCATTTGTCTATTTTATCTCTTATCTCATAAGATTTTGGGATTAAGATCAGGTATTGGTTGCCTATTCCAATGTCTTTAAGTGTGTCTCCTGCATTTTCAAAGATTCTTACCATTAAAAGTCTTATATTTAGTTCTTTGATCCATTAAGAGTTGATTTTTGTATATGGTGTAGGTAGGGATCCTGTTTTATTTTTCTGCATGTGATCAGATAGTTTTCCCAGCTCATTTACTGAAAAGTTTCTCCTTTCCCCAATGTTTGTTGGTGGAGGCTTTGTCAAAGATGAGTTTGTTGAGAAATTAAGGTTTTGCTTCAGGAATCTCAATCCTGTTTCATTTGCTTATTTGTCTGTTTTTGTACAAATGTTGGACCGTCTTGATTATTGTAGCCTTATAATGAATTTTAAAGTCTGGAAATGTGATACCTTCCACTTTGTTTTGCTGAGGGTTATTCATGATCATTTATGTTTCCATATGAATTTCTGTACTGTTGTTTCCAGGTGTGAAGTAGAATGATATTGGTAATTTAATGGGTATTACGTTGAACCCATAGATTACCTTGGGTAGGATGCATGTCTTAACAAGGTTGATTCTTCCAATCCATGAGCATAGTATTTTTTCCCATTTGTTTGTGTCTTTTTTGATTTCTTTGAGCAGTGTTTTGTAGTTTTCATTGTAAACGTTTTTCACTTTCCTGGTTAAGAAGGTGCTGAGGTATTTCAATTTTTTAATGACTAATGTGAGTGGTACTGTGTTTTTTACTTGGTTCTCTGCCTGTTTTTTGTTAGTGTATAAAAATGCGACTGTCGTTTGCACGTTGATTTTGTGCCCTGAAATTCTGCCTTTATCTATGTAAGGAGATAATATGCAGATATCAAATATCACATACCCATTTTCATTTTCATATCTCTAAGCTTGTCCTAGGAAATATGGTCATTAGAGAATGAAAACATATTACTAGGGTAGAAAGTGGAATCGTGAAGAATAACTAAAACCTTCATATATTAAAAAATGATGGAAAATAGTATTGCAGAAAGAGAAAACTAGATGAGCAAAGAAAAATGATGTGAAAGAATGGGAATAAGGAGGTATAACTAGAGCCTCAATAAAAAGTTACTAGGGCATGCTACAGTATTGGTTTTAGCATTGCAGGTAGACAAATTCAGGGAAGTTTGTGAGAAGAACTGAATTCACAATGAAATCTTAAAGTATTGTTGAAATGATGGAAGTGGTAGCAGTTGCCAACAAAGAATCCTGAGAAGGTGCAGACTATGTAGAGAAAATGTTAATAGACAATGAAATTCAAAATAAGACAGTACCTAAAAGCAATGTCCTTCTAACCAAGTTTCATACACATAATTATCTTACTGCTCTCTTTTAAGAAATCGTGTAATCAAAAGTATGCAATGATGAGAAAGAAGAAAATAATACTTTAATATATAGACTATAAAACACTACTTTATAATAAGAATTATGAATATGAGGAAGATAGACAAAACAGAGATACCAAAAAGTTCGAAAGAAGCAGAGAACTAGAATGACAGATCCCTTCAGAGTTTAATAATTTAAATAAAAAGGGTAGATGTCATCATATGGATAATTCTTTATTGTCCTCTGTTTCTTTTCCCATTTTTGACTGGTGTTTATGAACAAGTACACACACACACACAGACACACACACACACAAAAAAAAAAAAAACACAAGACCGAATTTTCTCTTTGGACCGTGGCCCCTTGTAGTACACTCGAGAACAGTGGAAAAAATGTCTTGATAAGCGAATTACATCAAACAGACAGTACTTTGAAGGTGACTGGAACTTAAATATGTAAGACAATGTACAATTTTTAATAAATAAATTATCTTTTCTGTGGTTCACCTTTGTATATACTACATTGCCTTTTTCAGTCGCCGGCTTATTTTAAGGGATAAGAAATTCAGTGTCTCCCCAGCCAAGATAGCACATTAATTTATTAAACTATTTTGAAAAATACATAGATTAAGCTAAACACTACAAGAAATCTAAAAATTACTAAACGTGCCCTTGTTTCTTGGAGTTTATTCTTATTTTTACTTATTTGATTGTTTGCTTATTTAATGAGTCAGAGTCTCAATCTTTTGGCCAGGCTGAAGTGCAGTGACATGTTCAATAGTACTGCAGGCTAGACCTGTTGGGCTCAAGCAATCCTTCCACTTCAGTCTTCCAAGTAACTTGAACTACAGATGAACATCACCATGCTAATTTTTTTTTTTTTTCTAGTTTATTGTAAAGATGCGGTTTCACCATGTTGCCCAGACTGGTCTTGAACTCCTGGACTCAGGCAATCCTCTTTTCTCTGCTTCCCAAACTGCTGGGATTGCAAGCGTGAGCCACAGTGCCCATCCAAGTCTACAAATTTACAAACAAGAAAAATATCACATGTTGTGGTGAAATTTGAGAAAAATTGAGCAGACAGCTGTAAAGTTGAACTGTTAATAGAACCTAGGATTTCTTTTTTTTTTTTTGAGTTGGAGTCTCACTCAGTCACCCAGACCGGAGTGCAGTGGCTGCTCCCAGCCACCGCAGCCTTGACCTGCTGGGCTCCGGCGATCCTTCTGCCTCAGCCGGAATTACAGGCATGCGTTACCACGCCCGACTGATTTTTTGATTTATTGTAGAGATGAGGTCTCACTGCCCAGGCGGGTCTCGAACCCACGGGCTCAGGCAATCCACTCACCTCAGCCTCCCAAAGGCACGGGATTACAGGCTGAGCCACCGAGCCTGGCAGAACCTAGGATTTCAACAAGTATGACAGAAGTAAGAAGAATATACAAGATATGGAGTAATGGCAAATGCAAATGGTTATCCTATCTGGACCTCCTCAAAATATTCTTCAATCAAGTAAAAAAAAAAAAAATTCTACAGGGTCTCAAATGCTGAAAGCTGATTTGGATAAGTGAATTTCTAATAATATAATAGGGAATATCCATTTAGGTATGTTCTAATCTCAACCATTAGAGTATCATATTTCTGTGACCACAATAATATTTCTGAAATGAACTTTTTGCCCATACTGGGTTCATAAGTGACCTACCCAAGATTTTCAGTGGATGTATTAGGAAAAAGATTTAAATTCTCATAATGTAGGCACTAAAAACTATATAATTTTGGAAATACCAGCTAACATCATAAAGGAAATATGTCAGGTAGCTTCTCTTATAAATATAAAGCTAACTTCAAAGTTAAAGTGAGAAAAAGTTACTTTATGCATTTTCAATAACTTACCCAAACCATGTATTTTGATTGATGTGAAAATTGATAAATACTACTAGTAATACTATTTTTTAGAGTATTTATTCTATTAATAAAGTTAATCAAGAGGAGATAAAAACTTTTTGTATATTTCAAGTGTGCAAAAATACCAACTTTATGAGAAGTTCATCACAATCTATTTAAATTTGTATTTATCTTTCCACAAAATTTATTATACATACATACTTCTTGATTTTATTTTTATTTGAATCAATGTAGAGTCAATTAGTTTTATGATTTCAAAATGTTATTTGGTATACTCCTGTAGCTTCCAAGGGCAAAAATATTTGTATTATTTTCCTCAATTTTAAAAAATAAATTTTGAGTGCAGAAGACTCTTCAAAAACAGAGTTTTGAAGAATAATTTGCATACATTTAAAAAATTATTTTTCAACAAGCATACTGATTTTTTTTACAAAATATTTGATCTGTGTAAAAGACAAAATCTGCATGCAAAATATTGTAATTCTCCTTCCAAAATGACAAAATAAGGTGGTCAACTACAAATATAACCTACGTCCACATCATGTAAATATGTGTAAATAATTATGGATATACAGAAAGAATATTGTGTGTGTGTGTTTGTGATTGACTGTCTTGTCTACAATCAACACCATTATATGGCAGAAGTAAGATTAGAACCTATGTTCACATGCCTCAACATTCCAGGCTAAGACACACTATGCTGTTCTGCCTTAAGCGCTAATGGCTAGTCTTTTTCCATGAAATATCCCAGGTAGTTATTCCTTTCCTGAAGGTCTTGATTTAGTGCCTTAGAAAATGCCTCTTCACCAACTCCAGAATATCTCTTCTCCATTCTATATTGGAAATTATAGAAGAGGAAGAGAAATGTATCTGCTTTTTAAAAATAATTTTTATACTTTCAATTTACTATAGAGATGTGGGGTACAATTAAGGATTAATTACTCAAGTAGGCTGCATGCAGATGGAGTTTGTGCCTCCAACTAGCCCTCACTTCCCTTGGTTTGAGACCACGTATCCTTTGTGTTGTTATTGGTCTCCTCTTCTCCTGGCAGTGCCCAACAACTACTGATCCCTCCCTTGTGCTATTGTGGCTAATGTTCAGGTCCCACTATGAGTGAAAACATGCGGTATTCAGTTCTTGGTTTCTATGACAGATCACTAAGTATGATATCTCCAACCTCATTCCATTTGCTGTGAAGTTCATGATTTTGCTCTTCTTTATGGCTGAGTAATACTCCATTGTGTATATGTACCACATTTACTTTATCCAGTCCACTTTCGATGGGCAGTAGAGTCGTTTCCATGTTTTTGCTATTGTGAATAATGTGACTATTAACATGCATGTGCAGGTGTCTTTTTGGTTGAACAATTTATGTTCTTCCAGGAAAATTCCCAGAAGAGGGTTTGTTGGGTAAACTACTCAGTGTGGATAATAGTAATTTATGAAGCTATGGAAGCTTTCTTGTGCATGTCACATAAAATCAGGGTAAGTAGAACCTTAACTTTAGGTAAGAGGGTGCTTAGCAAAACAGAAGGCTGTCAAGGTCAGGTATCTCACCTTTATTTGTTTTATTCAAATACACAATGCAACACTTTACCCAGAGTATGCAGGGTGGAATAATTGTGAAGCCTTGAACAGACGTGCATTTGAATTTAAACTCCACCTTTTCTTTTTTTAATTTTTAACTTAAATTATTTAAATCCATTTCTCTCCTTTAAATAATGAGCATCTTAATCTTGCTCATGATGTAGGACTATTATACAGGTAATATGTGATATAAAGTATTTAGTACCTATCTGGCAACTGGCAAGAGTCCAATAAGCGTAACATTACCACACATACATATTGAGTTAATTTTCAGGAACACTGTTTTAAATTGAAGAACAAATATCAAAATTATATCTCAGTATAGGTCAAACTTGAGTCAGGCTAGAGGAGGTAAAATTATGAGAATGGATTCAATCTCTCCCTCCCTCCCTTTTGCTTTCTTTCCATGATTTTCATAAGGCAACTGCATAAATACAGAAATTTTATATTTTGGGTAAATTTCATAATGTAAAATGTACAGATGAATAGTTTCTATACCACTACTACTCTGATGAATAATAATTGAGAATATACCTCTATACTTTTCAGTTTTTCCCCAGGAAACATTTCAGTGTTTATGAATATAAAGTGAACTTTATTTGTAGAAATGAAGTAGTCTGGGTTTCATTTTTGTGATTTACATTGAGAAGTACTGCTTTTAGTAATTTATTGGAATTCTTATGACCCATTTAATCATTCTGGAATATAAAATAATCAGTGATAACTATTATGATTTCCATGTCCCTCTGACAGACATCTCCATTGTGCTGTGTTCCCCTAAGACTTTGGACTTCTTTTTAGCACAGCAGCCAAGGCAGTCAATCCTAATTCTGTTTGACCAATTGGTCAAAACATTTTTGCCATCTAGCTATAAAATACTGAATGCTTTTTACATTACTTTAATTCTTTACACTTATTACTATTTACTAAAATAAATTTTATATTCAAACAAATATAAATTCAGCACAAGGAAGAAATAGTGTAAGAGAGTTTAAAAAGATAAAAGCTTGTAAGATCTATTTATTACCTGTATTTGACATAGCAAGGGCTTTGTAGATTAATACAAACATTGTCATTGTAGTAAGTCAAGCACAATGTATCCGAAACTCTTATAATCACAGGTTTGTAGACCTGAATGTAGGTCTGAGAACCTGTTATTTATGAACATTTTAATTTTCTTTTTTTTTTTTGTCTCTGTATTCTACATAGCTTTAAGTAAATTTGCAATTAGAAATTTCTAATTGAAATCAGCTGTCTCAATTTATCACCTTAATGTGATTAATTAAGTGTGATGCAATGATGAAACTTGGCAAAATCCTGAAAAAAAATTTCTCATTAAAATAACTTTTGTTTTGGGCATGGCTATTAAATTGTAATCATCATCTTCTCTAAGGAGCCAATAGCAATGATTCCTCATACAAGGGGGGGGCCTAAAAAAACCCCAGAATTATTTTGTGGGAGGCCTGCCCCTTGTAGCACAGGTTTCTGCTGCTAGGTAAGTGTTCCAGGAACCCATCAGCATCAGTGTACCGGCTAGCATTGTCGTGAGAGGATATGTTCAATTTCAGTGATTTTATTTCTTGTAGATTCTTTCAATGTGTTTCCCCATTTCACGAAGGGTGATTTACGAGCACACGTGTCCACACTGCGTTTCGTGTTCTGCAGCTTTTGACTAAATAGTAATGAACCCTGTACTCCACTCTCCCTATTCGCCTGATCTCACCCTGAGTAACATCTTGTTTTGTTTTGTTTCCCTGTATGACAAAAGTCCTCAAAGGGAAATGTTTTCCTGATGTGGAAAAGGTGAAACAAAAACAGCAGGAGCACAAAAAGGTATCCAAATTGACTAGTTCAAAAATTGTTTTAAGTAGTGGAAAAGGTAACTCAATAGGTGTATTGCATCAAATGGAGAGTACTTTGAACGTGACTGAAGTTTAAATATGTAAGAATAAGTATGCATTTTTTAATAAATAAATACCATTTGTGGGGGCCCTTCTTATAGAGGTAGACAAGAGTGCCCCCAGGGTACTAGGCAGGAGGAATGTCATCATCATCATCACCTTCCTCCTCCTCATCATAGCATCATCATTAGCTAATACTCACCACACACTTTCTATGCCCCAGGGATATTTCTAAGTGTTTCACAGATTACTGCATCTGATACACACAATAACCTCCGTGATAGGTTATTATTAACCATTCTCACTGATAACACCTGAGCTCATTAGGGTTAGGTGATTTGCTCACTGTCACAGAAAGTTGTATTGCTACAGGTTGCATTCAGGTAGTCTGCCTCCAGGGGCAGACAAGGAGGGGAGTTTCTTTACCACAATGTCAAACTCTTCCATGATAGCAGAGATTTATGACTCTGCTAATCCTTTGTGTTTTTCTATTGACTTTATTTTATCCTTAGAATGTGGAAAACAAGTCAGGATTAGGTACATAAGTATTCTATGTACAAGTGAAGTTTGGGCCTCCAACTGGTCCTCACTTCCCTTGGTTTAGGACTAGGTACCTTTTGGGATGTTACATGCCTCTCCCATCCCCCCAGCCTCCAGCAGTGTCCCCTGACTGCTGATCCCTCCCTTGCACTAGTATGATTAATGTTCAGGACAGCAGCTCCAAGTATATACTGTTTCTCATGTCCCAATCTTACTTCACCTTTGTAATAATTCTATTAGATAGTTATGATACTCTAAACCTTGAAAACAGGGGAACTGTGATTCAGAGATGTTTACTGATTTTCCCAAGGGTCTCCAGCTAGTATGTCAAGTTGTAATGACTGGATTTGTACCTGATTCTTCTTCTAATCATAAACCAGTAAATCCCATTTGCTTTGACTTTTTTTAATCAGGTGCTTACATGGTTAACCACCAAATCATTTGCTTAAAGTGAAACTACAAGTGGTGACTTATAGAGTGAATAAACTTTAAATATCCCTTGTGAAAACTAATGCCATTGTATGACATTTTGATGTGGAGACCCTACCTATGTGATTTTTGGTCACAAAGTTTGAGCAGGAATTTTCAAGCAAGTTTACATTGCTAAGCATTATATTAGAAAGGAGATATTTTTTGATAGAGAAACCCTCCCTTCCTTCATGTACTATCAAACATATTACCATAGCCCACCAACAAAGCTAACTATAAGTGAATGCCTACATGACATGCTTAAGGAAATAACTCAAATATTTCTTCTACTGGCCTATATTATGACACAAATTACATACTAGGAACCTATTCTGGAGTTAAAAATCTATCTTTACTTTTATTTTATTTATTTATTTATTTACTTATTTATTTTTTGAGTTGGAGTCTCACTCTGTTGCCCAGACTGGAGTGCAGCGGCCGCTCCCGGCCACCGCAGCCTCGACCTGCTGGGCTCCGGCGATCCTTCTGTCTCAGCCTTCCAAGTAGCTGGAACTACAGGCGCCACTACCACACCTGGCTAGTTTTTGATTTATTGTAGAGATGAGGTCTTGTCAACTTGCCCAGGCAGGTCTCGAACCCATGGGCTCAGGCAATCCACGCACCTCAGCCTCCCAAAGGCACGGGATTACAGGCTGAGCCACCAAGCCTGGCTATCTTTACTTTTAAATTGAGATATATGTCAAGAGGTGAATAAAAAATGACATTATTGTGTTTATTGTCAAAAATAAACAAAGCTGGTCATCCAATTAAAGTGGTAAGAGCATATTTTAATCAGTGTGGACTGGACTCAGTTTTGATCTGTGCAGAGGTGACTGGGTCTTTTGAAGGAAGAATGAAGTTAGGAGGGGAAATGAATGGGGATCCAGCAGAGCCAGGGAAGTGGGAAGTTATAAAATGCAGGAAGGAGGGTTGGTTCATGTGATCAGCCCTTCTGGGTTTGCTAACTGGAGCTTATCAAAGATAACGTACTTTCCCACAGGAAGTGAGAAACAGAGACTCTTCTAGGGTTGCCTGAAACAAACAGCAAATTCTTTTGGCAGCCCTGAATGTTCCCAGACAGGTACATTGGAGACTGGAGTAATCATCCTAGGGACATGGCCTTGCCCTGTTCGAATCTCTCTTAGTGTGTGTTCAAAACTCTTAGAGCAGAAGGTGAACAAAATCATTTGTACTGAGAGTCTGCAGTTTCCATAGGTCAAATTTGAGGCCTAGCTGTGAAGAGGGCTCAAAATAGCCTGATTATTATTTGGTCAAGGAGAAAGTGTTTGTGACTACTCTTCCAATGTGTGTGGAGAATAAGGTGGGGGACGGGGCGTGGCCATCATGAGCATGCTAGGCAGACTTATTAGTAGCAGAAGAACAGGTAGTTAGGCAACAAACACAAATTTCTGCCAAATTTAAGTATTGTCCAGTCATGGCCCTATTTGTTGTAATTAAGATAATCCTTCTTGACTGTCTTCTTAGCAAAAAAGCAGACTCTGGATATTTGTATCATGGTTCTTCCTGCAAGTTCAGGAAATATCGGTCAAGGATGACGGAGACTATCATAATCCTGGAAGCCAAGGGCAGTCAGATGTGATCACATTTGTAACTAGCCCTTTGCAACGGCGGTTATATTATTTAACTTCTCTGATATATAGTTTTCTCAACTACAAAATAGAGTTGATAGTCACTGTTCATATATAGAGTTGATGAGGATTGCATGAGTAATCATAAACGCTCCTTGATGAAGACAAAGCCCAAAACAATGACCTCAGGTTACCAGAGTACATAAGAGAACTGAATCCTTTTAAAATTGGATCAAATGGTAGTAACAAATAAGATGATGTCTCCATATCTCTTCTCAAATAAGAAAATAATAATTTTAAGTAAGAAACACACAAGTTAGGACTGAAAGTGGTGGCTCACTCCTATAATCCCGACAATTGGGAGATTGAGGGAGGACAATCATTTGAGTTCAGGAATTCCAGGCCACAATGAGCTATGATGGCAACATTGCAGTCCAGCCTGGGTAACAGTATGTGACCTGGTCTCTCTTTTATTTTTTTCCTTATATTTTTTATTTTAAAAATGTGGGATAGGGCAACCCCCTCGGGTCTCCTCCCACTGTGGGAGCTTTTCTGTCCTCTCAATAAATCCTGCTTTCAAACAAACAAAAATAAATGTGGGATACAATTCAGGATTAGGTACATTTGTGATCCTCGTACAGGAAAAGTGTGAGCACCTGTATGATATTATGTGCCCTCCCCAAGCCCCTGGCAGTGTCCTACTACTGCCATTCCCTTTCTTTTTTTTTTGAATTGGAATCTCACTCTGTCGCCCAGACTGGAGTGCAGTGGCCGCTCCCAGCCACCGCAGCCTCGACCTGCTGGGCTCTGGTGATCCTTCTGCCTCAGCCTCCCAAGTAGCTGGAACTACAGGCACGCGCTACCACGCCCGGCTAGTTTTTGATGTATTATAGAGATGAGGTCTCGCTAAGTTGCCCAGGTGGGTCTTGAACCCGCGGGCTCAGGCAATCCACTCACCTCAGTCTCCCAAAGGCGCGGGATTACAGGCTGAGACACTGGGCCCGGCGCCATTCCCTTTCTTATAGTATTATGATCAATGCTCAAGGTCCACTTACGAGTAAGTACATGTGGTACTCAGATCTTTGTTTCTGTGATAAATAACTGAGTGTTATAGACTCTAATTCCATCCAGGACCTGGTATTAAAAAAAAAAAAAAAGGAATACAAGTTATTGAATAAAACCGGGTGTACTACTTTTCCCACTTTTTGTAAGTTTAGAACAGAAAATAATTCAGTCCAAAATAAGTTATTCAAATATGTAAGTTAATTGACGTTGTTTCACTTCTCTTTCTGGAAGCTCTCTTCCCTCTTAACAATTTCTAGTGGAGAATGGCAGTGGATGAAATTCAGAAGTTAAATCTGTGTATGTTTTATATTTGTCACTCACCAGTTATGGAAATTTGCTTATCATTTGAGTCTGTTCCTTAACTACAAGTATTAATTTTCCTGGAGGTATTGTTTGAGGATTAATTGGAGGAGAAAAACAACTATGTAAGAATCTAAGTAATCACATGTAAAATCTCTACTTGAAGTGTTGAGATCAGAACGAACATCAATTCATGTCTCTGACCTTTCTAAGATTATTTTGATTAATTTAGGTTTGGTCTTGATTGATACAAAAGTTCCCTTGTGTTGTTTTTTTCAGTGATATTCAGAAATGCTTTTATTTATTTATTTTTAATCAATATTTTTTATTATGATATTGTAGGGTACAGTTAAGGGTTAGGAATACAAATAAGCTTCGTTCAGGGACCCTTGTTGATAAGAGGTGTCTCCCCATCCCCAGACAGATATTTACTACTGTGAATACCACTCACTTCCTCTCCCCCCCATAGTTTCCCACCACTGTCAGTCATTTCCTTATAGTATTACGTTGGATGTTCAAGGTCCACTATATGAGTGAAAACATGTGATACTCAGATCTTTGTTTCTGTGAGAGATAACTCAGTATTATAGACTCTAGTTCCATCCAGGTTGCTGCAAAATTCATGATTTTGTTCTTTTTTATGAATGCATAGTATTCCATCGTGTATATGTACCACATTTTTTAAATCCAGTCCTCTTTTGATTTGGTGATTATTCATTATATTTCTTTCACAAATGAGAATAATTGTGTTTTTATTTGGCAATAATTATCTATTATTTTATTTCAATAATATGCACTTAAAAAAAGCCAGACAATAACAATAAATAGTTTTCAAATAATTATTATTCTAAAAATTTTAATAAAATGGATGAACAAGTATGAAGACTTCTTTCTTTTCTTTTCTTTTTCTTTTTTTTTTTTTTTGAGTTGGAGTCTCACTCTGTCGCCCAGACTGGAGTGCAGTGGCTGCTCCCGGCCACCGCAGCCTCGACCCGCTGGACTCCGGCGATCCTTCCGCCTCAGCCTTCCGAGTAGCCGGAATTACAGGCGTGCGCTACCACGCCCGGCTGATTTTTTGATTTATTGTAGAGATGAGGTCTCGCTGCCCAGGCGGGTCTTGAACCCGCGGGCTCAGGCAATCCACTCACCCCAGCCTCCCAAAGGCGCGGGATTACAGGCTGAGCCACCGAGCCCGGCGACTTCTTTCTTTTCAAAATTGTATGAGCCACTGAAGCTGCTCAAGAACATGGTAATGTTTGTCTCCGTATCTTCTATTGAGCTAAAATTCTTTTATTTTTACATCTTTCAGTGTTGCATATAATTTTTATGAAAAAATTAACAAATAAAAAGGAAATAAGAAAACTTAAACTAAATGCCAAAAGCATGAAATAAATTTAAAGTCAGTCTCTATTTCTAACCTGTATTTTGTAATCGTAAGGCTTAGTTATTTTTCTTTAGATATTCATCTTTTTAAATTTTATTTTATAAATTTTATCTTTTTTACTTTTATATTTTTTATTTTAAAGATGTGGGGTACAATTCAGGGTTAGGTATATAAATGCTCATTATTCAGGTACCCTTGTTGATCAGGTGTGCCCCTCCTCCCCTGGCAGTTTTCCTCAACAGTTAATCCCAGACAGTCATCTTTATTTAGAAATTCTATAATTTAAGTGAACATATTTTTAATTTCAAATATTAGTAGTCATTTCTGTCTTTTTAAAATAAATATTATTTTTGTGGTGAGTAATTCTGAAGTCAAGAATGGGATAGTTTATATGAACAGTTATATAAACTGTATATTGACCATATATGTATGTGTAAACCAAAGTTTCCACATATAAACAGTTCTGAGTGTCTATGAAAATGCTTAGCTCTCACAATATAAGAACCCCTTGTATATTGTACATAAAATTACTGTGCATGTGGGTACTAATTCAACCACTAGAGCAAGAGACTCTCAAAGTTATGCTGCATTCAATTCAATTAAAGTTGTTTTTTAAGACTGAATACCCACAGGCACGTCCCAGTCCTAAAGAGGAAATGTGCTGAGAAAAGTGCAAAATGTATTCATTTTACTATAAAATTTGTATAAATTCATGGAAATTGAAAGCATCTCTTTTGATGTTAAATATTATTTACAAAATATTTGCATAATAAGATATTTTTAGTGTTTAAAGTTAGATTTTGACTTAAACTATGCATAGGTAAGGCTAAAAATAAATGGAAATGACTTGGTCCAGTAGTAAGTTACTCTGGCCAATGGCCAAACAATACATTTTTATTTTAAATTTTCAACCACAGAACACAGTGACATATTCAATCATTCATTCATTAGTATTGAGTATAAGTTAAACATTGTTCAGAGTTCTACATCACTGAACAAAATAAACCATGCCCGCAGTATTTATGAAGCTTATATTTTATGATGAGCCAATTCATAAGCAATAGATGACAAATGTTAATTACATTGTATATTGCAAATTGATAGATGAGACAAGAAAAAAGTAGAGCAGAGCAAGAAAGACTAATATAAATTTATTCAATGTTAGCCTATTTTCATATTCAAGAATGTGTAGATATATCATTTAGCTATTTACTTGATAGTAAGTTGTTTTTGTAAAAAGAAAAATGCATTGCGATTTTTAAACACCTTCATTTATGATTCAGAGGTCATTCAAATGGTTTTCTAGAAGAGGTTGGCCAGTTGATCTGAGATTTTCCTACAAGTCCTAAATTCGTTTTTTAAAAATTTTATTTTAAAGATGTGGGGTACAATTCAGGGTTTATTCAGTTTATCATGCAGGTACCCTTGTTGATGAGGTGTGCCCCTCCTTCCCCCAGCAGTTTTCCAGTACTGCCAATCCCTTTTTTATAGTATTATGATAATTGTTCAAGGTCCACTTATGAGTGAATACATATGGCACTCTGCTCTTTCTTTGTGTGACAGATTACTGAGTATGATAGACTCTAAATCTATCCAAGTTGCTGCAAAGTCCATATGTTTGTCCTACAAGTCCTAAATTCTAATGCTTGTGACCTTCATTTATGTTGGTTGGAAGCTACTTCATGGCACTGAAACAAGAAACCAGGAGACTTGTGTCATCATGAACATACAGTCTCTTGAAAGTGCTTCTGTGACTTAGCTTAATGCAGAGTTCTCTAGTTACCTGTGCTGTCACTCAGTAGTTTCTGTCCCTTTGTTCTTCCGTGTTTGCAATTCTCTTTGCCTGAAACATTTTTCTTACAACCAGATTAGTGGCTGTCTGATTCCTTTTCACAACAAGTTCTAAAGTCAAATTACTATCTTCTCCAAAAGACATTTAAGACACACTATTTGAATCATCTGTTCCACTCTGGCATTTTCTATCATAATATTAACCATTTTATTTTCTTCACAATATTAAAGTTAAATAATTACTTCTTGTTTCCTTTTTTATGACTCCGTGCCCTACAATTTGAGTATGCCTGAGAGTTTGTCTTCAGTTTGTCTCCTTCAGAGCTGCAATCACAGTTCTGGCACATGTATAGCTACTAAATATTTGTTGAATGAATGGTGAGTGGCTGTAATTGCTCACAGTTAAAATATTCAGGGTCTGCCAACCCCTTCAGGTCCCCTCCCACTGTGGGAACTTTTCTGTCCTCTAAATAAATCCTGCTTTCTCGAAAATAAAAGATAAAAAATAAAATAAAATATTTAGGGTCAGAGTATACCTCCTCTTAGTTAAGCATTTTCATTTTAGTTAAATTATTAGTAGTCCTAATTTTCATTTTAGTTAAATTATTAGTAGTCCTAGATAAGTACAATTAAACACTTTGACACAATGTAGGAAATAAAGCATTTAGAGTATAGTCTGGTTCATTCTAGTAGTTAATAATGGGTTCTGGAATTCAAATTTAGTTTCTTTTCTATGATCTTGGACAATTAAATTTAGCTTTTTGTGCCTCAATTTTCTCACCTATAAAATTAAAGTATTAATAGTCATGAGCATGACTTTATAAGAGTATATTTCTTAGGAAAATGCCTGATAAAAAGTAATTGCTCAGTAAGTATTATTATTTTTAATAATATTATTTTAATAATTTTTAATAATTCTCACCATTGTGAGTGTATCTATGCATGTGATTAAAAAAAAGCACAAGAATAACTATTGTATATGCAGCAAGGTTGTGGCGATTTCAACCAAACCGATGTTTCTCTTGCTGGGTAGATGTTTCCAAACATCCATTTAGGGTGGTGAATCTTAGAAAACAAAATGTTGTGTCAAGATTAAACTCATCTCGAAGTTGCTAAATACATGACTGCTGCAAACTCTATTTACTGGAAACCCTCGATAGTCCCTATAATGCCTTTACTTCTGATGTTCCTCAGTCCTGCAATGTGTCTGTGAGAATTATTTCTTCATTAAAATTGGTCCTCAGAGTCGTGAAATATCAGAATGGAGCTTTGATAAAATATCTTCCAGTATATTTTCTCCTTTCTATCCTCAAATTCTTAGCTAAAATCTTTTGGCTGCCTGAGTAAATAATGTGAGTCAGATTTCAACTATACTTAAACTGTGATAGTAACATAATTCCCTTAGTTTAGGCATCCTTTTAAATGTGCATTAAAGTGGCACTATTTTGTGAAAGAGACATTCTGCAAAGCCTATGTGAGAGCCCTCAGACCTCAAATGTGCCCATCAAGTTCTCTCACAAGAGATCAAACTCAATGGCATGATTCAAATAAAGATCGTACCCCAAAAGACTGATATGCTTCTCCAAAACTGAAAAACCCAAATGTTTCATGATGAGAAAAAGGGTCGTAGGGGTGGATATTTAAAATTTTTTAAATGGCAAAAATATGAGTAGGAAGAATTACTTGCTTCTGATATTATGTATTAAGATGTCTGGTCCATATAATAAAGTTTATTTGTGAAATATAAGCATTAGCAAGAGCTATGGTTTAGATAGGAAGATGGTTTGTGTGGTGTAGGATAAGAGAGAAAAATGTTTCCCCTTCTTATACTGCTTGAAAGGCTGAGGCAGAAGGATCACCTGAGCCCAGTGTGTCGAGGCTACAGTGGTGGTGAGCATGCCTTTGCCCTCCAGCCTGGGCGAAAGAGTAAGACTCCAACTCAAAAATAGATGGGTAGGTAAATGAATAAATAAATGCATTCTCACACTATTGAGTTATCTTGGTATCTTAATCATGCTCTAGCATTTTTACTTGAATTCTTCCAAAACAATCTAACCAATATTAACCAAGTTCCAATTAACTACAAGGTACTTCTCTAGCTGATTGCTCCATTTACTGTCAGACATTTCTTAGCTTTAAAATAACTGCTATATTTGTAGATCAGACATTTAATGGGGGACTTGAATCCAAAACATGTAAAGAGCTCTTAAAACTTAAAAATAAAGATAAAAAACTCAATTAAAATGGACAAATCATCTGAACTGACATTTTCTCAAGAAGATATACAGATACTTAAACGCATTTGAAAAGATGTTCAGAATTGTTGCTTATGAGATAAATGATGCCATTCCTACACACTGGGATGACCGTTTGAAGCTTTTCAAATCTCACCCTTGCTGCCTGAATCAGATTCAGATTCATTCAACTGGGCATTTACTTTTCTATGAATATGCTCTTAATCTACATCTCTGGTCTGGAGTTCTACTACCTCCACTCTTGACTTACTGAATTAATCATTGTTTCTTTCACTGCATATTAATGTGGGGCAGCGGCTTCATTTTTAACAAGACTGCAGGTGGTGGGTTTGAAGATGTTCTCTGAAATACAGTCTAGCTGCTACTTTGCATGTAATAGCTATGGAAATTTTCACCAGAAAAAAATGGCACTGCCCAGTCAGATCCTGCCAGCCTGCATGCAATACTTTTTGTTTTCTCTCTCTTGCCACTTCTATTTTTTAACAGTAAAGTGTTCCCTTTTTATTTTTCACATAGTATTTACCCAAATTATGTGTGTCTTCCAAGTATAAATATCTTCATACTTAACTGTGTAATTTACAAAGAGTGAAGAGGACTGTTGTAGTACTTATATCAATAAAAAATCTATTTGGTAGCAGTGACAATGAAGCTGAAATTATTGGCTAAAACAAAAGCTCACTTGTATTTTGTAGATTTCATTTATCCTTTGTTCCTAACAATGCAATTTAAAGTGACTTGTTGGGATTAATAACCTTTCTCAAACCATATCATGCTTTGTTTGACAGAACATTTGCAAAAATTGTAATGAAATATAATCTCATCTGTTATTGATTTCCACATAGAAGTCTCATGGAGTATTGGGGGATTATTTGTCGTGTTATTTTATTTATCAGAAGAATTTAAAACATAAATCCTGGTATCATTCTGGAGAGTCTTTCTCAGGAGAGAGCCTAGAGTAGCTGAGTAATAGGCACTTATTTTCTTTTATGTTTTTTAACACAAAACAATATGTCTTCTTAGGTGGTTAGTCTATCAGCTAGTTTGAGAAACCATCTAAAATGTGGTTCTCAATCATTGATTTTAAAATCTCCCTTATGCTTTTTTGTTTCTTTCTGTTTTTTTCTGAAGTTCCACATACTGTATCCAGAACTTACAATACTAGAATCTCAGTATGTGTAAGCCTAAGAATCTGTAGGGCAAAAGGATTTTTCAGGTGAATGATGCATGCTAGAGTTCAAAGTTAATGCAAAATGAAGTGTTGCCTACAGCCCAGCGAATGGAAAACAAAGTGACTTCCAGAACTGAAATGTCTATAGGCAAGGGTAATAGTTAAATGTAGTGAATATCTATCTGTGTGTGTGTGTATACAATATACATATAGATATTTATTTATTTTGCTCACTAATTAAAATAATTAAAAAATAAGTTCTAGAAAAGTTAAAAGAATAGAATTAACATCCATAAACCCATCACATAGATTTATCAATAGTTAATTAACAATTTATCCCTTTTCTTTTTCCTTTTACTGAACCTTTTGAATATATTTTGCAGCTATTGATATGGATTTTTCAGGTCATTCTGGGCTTTGAGAGTGTCAGCTCAATGAGTCAACTAGTTGAGCCTCAGAGAATGTCACCTCAATGGGCTGGCAAACCTAGTCCCAGGATTGTTGGCTCTAATGGGTGGATAACCCAAGGCCTGAGAGTGTTGCTGATTCAGTGGCTGGCAAGCCTAGCCCCAGGGGTGTCTCAGCTTCGGAGTCTTCCCTTCTGCAGGCAGTTCTCCCGGTTCACCGATTCCACCGACTTGCAGGTCAGCCTCCAGGGTGTGTGGCTCTTTGATTCTGATCATCTTTTGCAGCTCTTCAGGTCTGTTTTTTTGTCTCATGCCCAGGAGGAATGAGGGACACGGAGGAAATAAGGGACATGGACAACAGGAAAGATGATAAAGAAGGATTTATTGAGAGGTCAGAGAAGCTCCTACACCAGGAAGGGACCAGAAGGGGTTGCTGATAAGGTGGGGGTGGGTGGGGTCCGAATTCTGGTTCATTTTTAGCCCTAAGACCAAGCCCATTGGCTAGCACTAGCTGTAAGCTGATTGGTTGGCACTAACTGTTCTGATTGGTCAGAACTTAGGCTCAATTGGCAGGAAGTATGGGCCTAATGATGGGCAGATTGGTTGGCTCTTGGCAGAGAGATGATTGGTTGCTTTTCTATCCCAGCAGTGAGTACTTAAGGTCTAGCTTGACAGGCTTAAGGGGAGTTGCTTACCACAGGGAGTGTATTAGTCAGAAAGGGCTAAAGATTGCTGCATTGTAACCAGGGACCTGCCCTGTCTGCCTAGCTTTTCTGTGGCTATCTCCTCTCTCACTATTGAATACTTTACTTCTAAATAATCTCTCCAGTTTCTTCTACAGAAAAATTTTCTCCTTCTTAAACACAACACAATACAATCAATACACTTTAAAAATTTACATGAAAAATACTCTATTATATAATGTGTCTATATAAAACATTTTTTACTTCATTACACTAACATTCTTGAAGATTTCAGATGAATTTCCTTTAAGGTCTCTAATGTTTTTACTTATATGGCTTTTTTGTAGTTAATTTCAGAATCAATATTTTTGGTAAGAATTTCATGCGGTGATATTGTGCCATTCTCAACGTATTTTGGTGATGTATTGAGATGACAGTTTGTAACGTTGGTGATACTAACTTTGATCTTGGCATTAAAATTATATCTTCCAGATTTTTCCATCGTTAAGGTAACTTTTCTGTTAATAAGTAATATGAAATGTGATCTCAATGATTTTAGCATCTTTTGATAATACTTGGCTGAAACTATCCATAGGTTGTAAAATGGAGATTTACTAATTCATTAATTTATTCTACAATCAATAATTGACATTCTTTATAAAGACTATATTTCTATTCTCAATATTTCTGCTCTTTGTTTCTGTTCATTTTGTTTACCATGAGAACACGAATTATTTTCTCATTTTTAATAATCTATATGTTACAATTAACTACTACTGTTATTTCTTTTTATTTTCAAATGCTTCAGATGTGGTCAGTGAAAATTTTTTCAAACTGGGTCCTATGCATCCTCTGATATATGTTTATCATATTTGAAGCATGTCCATATTTTTGACAACAAGAAAGTTTCTCATTTAATACATTCTGTACTTGGTCTGGAAGCAAAAATTTATCCAAGGAACCCTGGCTGTTTCAGTGGTGGGGGAGATTTGGACACCAAGATCAGGTGTGTTTTCTGTTTAAGTTGTCATCAGTTCTGGAACCATTTCATTGACAGAGCTAAATATGTATATATAAAATTTTCAAAATAATGAGTTTGTAAGGAACACCTCTAATTTTGATCCTGTACCTATATTTCTTCTTCTTTCCCCAGTTCATATTTTTTCTTCTTTTCCACATAGAAAATGTGTCACTTTTCAATATTTTGTTATTATAAAAATAATGTCACAGTGAATAAGAATATGCATTTTAGCCGGGCTCGGTGACTCAGCCTGTAATCCCGCGCCTTTGGGAGGCTGAGGTGAGTGGATTGCCTGAACTCGCGGGTTCGAGACCCGCCTGGGCAGCGAGACCTCATCTCTACAATACTCAAAAAAACTAAAAAAAAAAACCACTCAAAAAAAAAAAAAAGAATATGCATATTTTTATACTTTTACAAATGAGTCTTTAGGGTAAATTCCTAGAAGTGAGATTGCTAGTCAAATTGGAAATTGATTTGTAGTATGGTTAGATATCGCTACATTCTTTTCCAGAAAAATTGTAACTTTACCAAAAAAATGCTAAAGTGCCTGTTTACCCATAAACTCAACTGAAAGATAGCCGTGTTGAGCTTTTGAATCTCTACCAATGCTATGGGTGAGAAATAACATGTCAGTGTGTAGTTCTTATTTGCATTACTATTATTGTGGGGAAAGGTGAGCATCTCTTATAATTTAATGGCCATTTGTATATTTGTGTGAACTGTCAGTTATGATATTGCTCAATTTAAAACTTGTATTCCAGTCGGGCTCGGTGGCTCAGCCTATAATCCCGAACCTTTGGGAGGCTGAGGTGAGTGGATTGCCTGAGCCCACGGGTTCAAGACCCACCTGGGCAAGTTGACGAGACCTCATCTCTACAGTAAATCAAAAAATCAGCCCGGCGTGGTAGCGCATGCCTGTAATTTCAGCTACTTGGAAAGTTGAGGCGGAAGGATCGCCGGAGCCCAGCAGGTCTAGGATGTGGTGGCCGGGAGCGGCCACTGCCACTCCAGTCTGGCCGACAGAGTGAGACTCCAACTCAAAAAATAAATAAATAAAAAATAAATAAAAATAAAAAATAAAACTTATATTCCTTATTTGTTTTCCTTAAGTGGTATGAACTTTGTTTATGCTAGAAATATTATCTCATTATCATTGATGTGTTTTTAAAACATTTCCCCAATTTTAAATTTGTTTACATTATCTAGATTTTTTTTCATATTGCAAAATTTTTATTTTTATTTTTTTTTGAGTTGGGGTCTCACTCTCACCCAGACTGGAGTGTAGTGGCCGCTCCCGGCCACCGCAGCCCGACCTGCTGGGCTCCTGCATCCTTCCACCTCAGCCTTCCAAGTAGCTGGAACTACAGGCGCGTGCTACCATGCCCGGCTAATTTTTTAAAACTGTAGAGATGAGGTCTTGCCAATTTGCCCAGGCGGGTCTCGAACCCACGGGCTCAGGCAATCTATTCACCTCAGCCTCCCAAGGTCCAAGATTACAGGCTGAGCCACCAAGCCCGACACAAAAATGTTTTAATGTAGATGAATTTATTATATATTTTTTAATTTGATTTTTTGACTCATAGTTGAAGAAAGTTTTTCTAATCTTCAGGTATAAAAGAATTAACCCATGTTTTTTTTCTGGTATTGATGTGGCTTATTTTATTTTATTTTTAGTTACATTTTAGACTTCCAATCACTTGGAGTTTACTTTTGTGTATTGTGGAAGATATTGGTTTAATATTTCTCTTTCAAATTTCTATCAGGTTGTTTACTGCAAGTTATTAAAAAGTCAAATTTTACTCAGTGGCTTGAGATGTTTTTATTTTTTGGATTTCTGCATGTATATCAGTATGTTTCTGAAATTTCTCTTTTGTTCTTTTGAGTCATCTATCTATTCATGTTCCAGTAACAAAAGAGAAGTAGTTTTCATCAATTAGTCACTGACTATTAAAATTGCAAGGAATTTGTTTATGTCAGTCATTCAAACATTGAGAGAGACAATTGGAAACCCTAGGAAATGCCATTTATAGAAACAGTTTTTTAACTCAAATTAATTAGCTCCAGTCTTCTTCAATTACCATATGTCTGTGCTTTCTATTTTGAAGACAAGAGAGACTTGACAAAAGAGTCAGTTGTTTTATTTGTTCAGAACCTGAGAAGCATGCAAGAAGAAGCTTTTACATGTTAAGTATTTTTCAGGCTGGTCTCTGTAAAGTTATTATTTTTTTTTCTCCAGTGAGGAAGCTATTTGTTTCTCTGGCATTATTTGCCTCGATTCCTTCCTTGATACATGGAACTTGAATGAAGAATGAAAAATTCTAATAAAAATTAGGTCCAAACCGGGCTCAGTGGCTCAGCCTGTAATCCCGCGCCTTTGGGAGGCTGAGGTGAATGGATTGCCTGAGCCCGCGGGTTCGAGACCCGCCTGGGCAGCGAGACCTCATCTCTACAATAAATCAAAACATCAGCCGGGCGTGGTAGCGCACGCCTGTAATTCCGGCTACTCAGAAGGCTGAGGGGAAGGATCATCGGAGCCCAGCAGGTCAAGGCTGCGGTGGCCGGGAGCGGCCACTGCATTCCAGTCTTGGTGACAGAGTGAGACTCCAACTCAAAAAAAAAAAAAAAAATTTGGTCCAATGTTGTTTTAAGAGAGAAAGAAGTAGAATTTCACTCAAAGAATCTTAGATATATTGTTATTGATTGATACATGATGCTAAATTACATAATTATGTGCTTACCCTTTCCTCAGACATAAACATCTTGTTGAAATAGGTTTTTTTAAAAGTTCATATTAGTTTATGTTTGATCGGATAATTTCAAGAGAGCAGAAATTCTCATAGATTCATTTATTCATTTGTACTGTCTCTAAATATCTACGTAACCGACTTAAAATAACATTTATTTTAAAAATAGATTTTAGAACAAAGATAATACTGAGAACAATTTCCATTTCTTTAGTTCTGTACAATGTCCTGCATTAAAGATGTTGACCTGGCTTTATCACAGTGTGTACTACGATACTGACTGACATAGATGGTCCTGATAGCCTTTATACCATCTGGAGGATTTCCTCCAACACAAAATTTTTTGAAGATAACAATGAGGCTAAATATTAATAATTGGATGCATATTATAGAAAGAGAATTATGTATATGTTCCTAGACTCTTAATTTAGAAGTGTTCAGAAAACTATGCTTATAAGCCAAATCCATCTATCTGCCTATTTTTGTAAATAAAGGTTTTTTTTAGACTACAATAAAACCATTTGCAATTTGTTTGCCTCCCATCTGTCCCTGCTTTCTCACCACAATACCTGAGTTGAGTAGATATGACAGAGATCATGTGGCCTTCAAAGTCTAAAGTATTTATTGTCAGGCCCTTTGCAGAAAACGTTTGCTGGTCTCTGACTTTGAGGATGCTATGTACAGCAGGCGGTGAAACCATAAAGATATATTTTATCAATTATCTATGCCATGTAACAAAACTATCCTTAAAATTTAATACCTTAAAAAAAATCTAGTTTTTCTTATTCTGTGATTTGTTTGGGCATTCTTTGCTGCTTTCACCTACTTCCAATAATGAACTTATATTCTGTTGGATAATAACTACAGCTGGAAAGGCCAAGGTGACCTCGCATCTGCTGACAGTTGACTCTGTCTTTCATCCAGGAGACCTCAGTGTTACTCTGAGTAGCTGATCATTAGTATGAAAGTATGGTTTCTTTCCATGCGTGGTTCAATGTTCAAAAAATGAAGGCAGAGACTGCATGAAACATCACACTGTATACCTGTGAACTCCACCAGAGAGAAGCCAAGCTGCAATTGTCTTTATATTACTGCTAGTACTTGGCATAGTGTTTGTATATAGCTTGTAGAAGGGAGAGAGAAATTGATAACATTATAGATCACAAAACACAGTTGAAGAGGATGAGATGAATCATAACAGTGGTGACCTTTGATGGCAAATCTCTGGATGTACCATTCTGTGATTTGTCTAAAGCTGCTTGGACAAGAATCTGACAAAAATTGTCATTTGCTTTTGTCTCATTTGCTAGGTGTTGATCAGGGAAGCATTAGGAACCACGATCGTGGTTTTGCCCATATGTAGTAAAGGATGAAAATAAGAGTCCTGTGTGCATGGTCACCACCCCATGAAATGTTAACAAGGTGCTCTGCAGGCTGTAAATGTATGAAGAAATTTCCAACACCTGGACTGTGATTTACCCTGTAGAATTCAGCCATCTGGTAGACTAACTTTAAAATGCCAGGTCTTCGACCTTCACAAGGCTGGGAGTATTTTCTTTCAGGCCAGTGACTTATGAGTGCCTGTAATGTTTACTTGAAAGGTCTTATCAGGTTAAATTGTGCATTAAAGTAACAATCACTTCAGTAAATTTCTTTGGGTCAGGTAACCTAAATATTTTACAAACCAAATATAGTGTAGTCTCTTTCTCACTGGTGCAATATTGAATAGGTAAAAGAATAATGTAAAAAGGATAGAAAGCAGAACTGGAGAAACAAACTATAAACATGGACCAGGTAGCCTTTTATTTTATAAAACAAGTGAAGACAAGTGACATCAACATTTCTAAAACTTTCAAATTTATTATTATTTTTAGAGTCAGTATGTGGCAAAGGAGAATTTTTAAAATATCTGACTTTATAAACTTTTATTTTTATTTATTTATTTATTTATTTATTTATTTTTTATTTTTTTTGAGTTGGAGTCTCACTCTGTCGCCCAGATTGGAGTGCAGTGGCTGCTCCCGGCCACCGCAGCCTCGACCTTCTGGACTCCGGCGATCCTTCCGCCTCAGCCTTCCAAATAGCCGGGATTACAGGCATGTTCTACCACGCCTGGCTGATTTTTTTATTTATTGTAGAGATTAGGTCTCGCTGCACAGGTGGATCTCGATCCCACAGGCTCAGGCAATCCACTCACCTCAGCCTCCCAAAGGTGCAGGATTACAGGCTGAGCCACCGAGCACGGCTTAAACATTTATTTTTTAAAATGAAGTCTTGGTTTAATTTTATTGGAGATTGGCAACCTTTTGAATCCTTCTCCATAGTACATTTTAATGTTATGCTTGTTTAAATGACTGCACTTTTAAAATAACAACTTGATACATGATAGATTTTAGCATAGACAGGTATGCAGTATATGCAAGGGACCCATAGCAACCACTGCAAAATCAAGATTCAGCAGTAACAAAATAAATTTCAGAAATGCAAATTAAAATCACACTGAGATACCACCTAACTCCAGTCAGGATGGCCATCATCAATAACTCAAAAAGCAACAGATGCTGGAGAGGATGAGGGGCAAAGGGAGCACTTCTACACTGTTGGTGGGAGTGTAAACTAGTACAACTTCTGTGGAAAACAGTTTGGCAATACCTAAAAGACTAAAAATCGACCTCCCATAAGACTCTGAAATCCCCCTACTGGGAATATACCTGGAAGAACTGAAATCACCCTATAAAAAAGATATATGCACACACATGTTTATTGCAGCATTGTTCACAATAGCAAAAACATGAAACGAACCCTGCTGGTCATTGAAAGAGGACTGGATAAAAAAAATGTGGTACATATACATGATGGACTATTATGCAGCCATAAAGGACAAAATTATGAACTTCACAGCAACTCAGATGGACTTAGAATCTAAAAAACTGAGTATTACCACAGAAGCAAATAACTGAGTACCACATGTTCTCACTAATAAGCGAACCTTGAATGATTAAAATAATACTATAAGAACGGGATTGGTGGTAGTGGGAAACTGCCAGGGGAAGGAGGGTGAGGTAACACCTCATCAACAGGGGTACCTGTATATGCCCACTTATATACCTAACCCCTAATTGTACTCCACATCTTTAAAATAAAAATTAAAATAAATAAAATAAATAGATAAACAAATTTATTTCTGACTTTCTTTGCCAAATGTAGGATTCTGCATTAATAATTGTGTGAAGACAAGAAAGCATTAATTATATTTTTTCAATCAATATCTTATTTCTTTGCATAACAAGAATTTATTAAATATCAGGCATTAATTGCATGGGAACTTTTTTAATTTTAACCTCCAAATAACAATTTGGGTTAGATTTTTAATATTCCCTTTGCACAAAGAAAGAAGTTAAGCAAAATGAATAATTTTCCAAATTAAGGAAAAGAATCAGAATTCAATTTCTGACCTGGTCTTTCCAATGCCTCAATTGTGTGCAATTAATATCTTCTCTGCAATCATATGTACAGCCATGTTATGTGTTATCCTTAATGAAGAGCTAATCTGACAGCTGATCTGACAGTGACTAAGATGTGTACACATCTTTCTACATATCATAGAAGGATTAAATGGTTACCTTGAGACCTGTTGAGGCATTTGTGGCAGCAAAAGAATAAGAAGTCTTTAATCTTATGTTTGACAGATAAAGACTTTTGTTCTTTCCAATTTCATTGTGTTTTCTTTTGTCTGGAATTGTTCCATGGCCGGTTTTATATTA
This sequence comes from Carlito syrichta, assembly GCF_000164805.1. Lineage (NCBI taxonomy): Eukaryota > Metazoa > Chordata > Mammalia > Primates > Tarsiidae > Carlito > Carlito syrichta. Next base: position 52,395 of record NW_007246351.1, on the reverse strand, counting down.
TTATTTTTAAGAACAGGATGCCTCTAAAAATGAAATGAACCTTAGACAGATAAACTGAAATTCTAGCAGTACCATTAAGTAGCATATATTAGTTATTGAGGAAGACCATGCCAACTTTCTGAGGTCTGGGATCTTCCTTTGTAAATTACAGGTAACTCAACTCACTGTGCTTTGGTGAGGATTTAAAGAATATAAGTACAGAATGTGTTGTCACTGAATGTAAGTAATCATGGTACTGTTGTTGCTTTATTCTAAACATGCTAGTCCTCTGTTTTGAGAAGTCTATTATTTCTTGAATTTTTTATTTTGTTTTGTTTTTTGAGTCAGAGTCTTACTCTGTTGCCCAGGTTGGAGTGCAGTGGCACGCTCATGGCCACTGCAGCTACCACCTGCTGGGTTCTGTAGATCCTTCCGCCTCAGCCTTCCAAGTAGCTGGAGCAACAGGTGTGTGCTACCATACCCACCTTATTTTTTGATTTATTGTAGAGACTCGGTCTCACCACGTAGCCTAGGCTGGTCTCAAACCCCTGAGCTTAGGCAATCCTCTCGCCTCAGCCTCCCAAAGTGTATTATTTCTTAAATAGTACTACTTTTTATTTCCCTTGAGCCTTAGGAGCAAGGATCAAAGCTAGAGAAGTCACCAGAGAGAAAGTTGAGAATACCAGGGTGGTAGAAATGGTTGGCTAATAAGTTAACTTTGGCCATGTTATTAAGATTTTTCTACTTATTTATTGTAATAGCTATTGTTATCTGGTACAAATAGCATAGCTTTTACAATTTAAAAGTAAACAAAAAGCAAAACCAAACCTATAAAAGCAGGTCCTTTGCAACTCTTTTTTATTTATTATTATTTTTATTTTTTATTTTTTTGAGTTGGAGTCTCACTCTGTCACCCAGACCGGAGTGCAGTGGCCGCTCCCAGCCACTGCAGCCTCGACCTGCTGGGCTCCGGCGATCCTTCTGCCTCAGCCTTCCAAGTAGCCGGAATTACAGGCGCGCGCTACCACGCCCGGCTGATTTTTTTGATTTATTGTAGAGATGAGGTCTCGCTGCCCAGGCGGGTCTCGAACCCGCGGGCACAGGCAATCCACTCACCTCAGTCTCCCAAAGGCGCGGAATTACAGGCTGAGCCACCGAGCCTGGCTCCTTTGCAACTCTTAAAGTTAGGATGTCTAATTTGAAGTGGAACTTGAATTGGTCCCCAAATAATGCAAAGCTATAAGAAAATAGCTGCATATAAGCCAGAGAAATGTCAGTGGAAACTTGATCGTGGGAATCCTAAATGTCAGGTCAAAGGCTTTGTATTTTCCCTGAGGAAAATGAAAAGCTATTTACAAAAGCGATGTTTGACAGCCGTGCATTTTCCATCTGAATGCAGGGACTTTCACTGAATGACAGAAAATAGTGAGGGGAATTTGGTAATGGTACAGGTGTGCAGTGATAAAAGTGTGAACTCATACTGAGATTCTAGCCTGTTGAATTTATTCAGCAAGATTACGGAATGACTTGTATATGCTTAGCATTACCTGGGATAGAACAGTGGAAAAGAGAGAAGGGAGAGAACGATGTGACAGATAACTGGTTAGAGATGGATTACAATTAATTGTGGGCGAGGTGTCAGGTCTGAGTAATCAATAACAAAATGGAAGCCCCTTTAAAAAGTTAGAAATAACAAATACTAAGGGAAAGATGCTTAGGTGGTGAACATGGTTTTGAATGGGAATAGTCCATTGTCCATTTGGATTGTTGAGAATAGAAACTGGACAAGACAATTCAACTAAAAAATTATTTTTTTTAAGTTTCAAGGTTGGTCAGATGGAAATTGGAATACCAGTAACAGGAATAACTCTATAAAACTAAAATGAAATGTCATGCGTGAATCCATGGGAGATGCTGTCATTTTGAGGGAGAGATGAACCAGGGGAGTTTACTTGAACACCAGATATGAGAGGTAGAAAAAGTTTGCAAGAAAGAGCAGAAGATAAGCCACTCAAATGTTGCAGAGTGCTATGTAATAACTGTGTTACTTCCATTTCTGAACTTGTTTTCGCGTCTATAAAATGCGGACAATAATGCATTCACGAAAAGGATGTCATGAGAAACAAAGTACGTAATAAAAGAGCAAGGTTGCTCAGCCTGTAATCCCGCGCCTTTGGGAGGCTGAGGTGAGTGGATTGCCTG
>NW_007246351.1:22207-50194 GCF_000164805.1 Carlito syrichta | reverse complement strand
CCCGGCGATCATTCCGCCTCAGCCTTCCAAGTAGCTGGAATTAAAGGCATGCGCTACCACACCCGGCTGATTTTTTGATTTGTTGTAGAGATGAGGTCTTGCTGCCCAGGCGGGTCTCGAACCCGTGGGCTCAGGCAATCCACTCACCTCAGCCTCCCAAAGGTGCGGGATTACAGGCTGAGCCACCAAGCCCGGCTCTGAAGTGACTTTTATTGAAATGATTCACTGATGACCAAGTTATCCAAATAGTCTGTTATTTATATCTTTTAAAATGTACCTTTTAGAAAACTGTGAAAAACAGAAGTGCTATGCTTTACGGGCTGTCAGATTGGCGACCTGACCTTTCTTGATCTTGGAAAAATGGGCCATCTGAGAAATACCAGGAGTACAAAAACCTGAATTCTGAAAGGCTTCCCTGCGATCCCCAGCATCCCCATATTATGGTGCTACTTTGTATAACAATGTAAACACATAAAAGTACATATAGTTCTAAATATTTATCAGCTTACAGTGATAAGTTATGGGTGAGGAAAAAAGCAAACGTGTTCTAAACTGGACAAACAGGTTTTTGAGTCTCTTAGAGTCCACAGGTATAGTTAAACCAGGCAGAGCACAAACAAAAATGGTTAAAAGAACCATGATGAGAGCTGGGCATGCTGGCTCATGCCAGCACTTTAGGAGGTGAAGGCGAGAGAATTACCTGAGTCCAAGAGTTTGAGACCAGTCTGGGCAACTTGGGAGTCCTTATCTCTACAATATGTAAAAAATAAGTAGCCGGAAGTGGTGGTGTGCACCTGTAGTTACAGCTATTTGGAAAGCTCAGGTGGAAGGATTGCCTGAGTACAGCAGAGCATGCCACTGCACTCCAGCCTGGAAGACAGATTGAGATTTTGACTCAAAAAAAAGAGAAAAGGACAAAGTAAAAAGAAGAGTGATGAAAGCAGAGAAATGTATTTTTGTGAGCAGTAGACATTGTATTCTTTTTATCTTTTATTTTTTAATAGGGGTTTCACTCAGTCCCCCAGGCTAGAGTGCAGCGGTTGATCATAGTTTATAGAAGCCTTGACCTCCTGGACTTAGGTGCCACAGCCTTTCTAGGAGCTGGGATTACAGGTGCAAACCACCACACCTGGCTAGTTTTTTTTTTTTTTTAATAAGCAAGTTTAACTTTATTTTATTTTATTTTATTTTTGAGTTGGCGTCTCACTCTGTCACTCAGACTGGAGGGCAGTGGTCGCCCCCGGCCACCGCAGCCTCGACCTGCTGGGCTCCGGCGAGCCTTCCGCCTCAGCCTTCCGAGTAGCCGGAATTACAGGCGGGCGCTACCGTGCCCGGCTGATTTTTTGATTTATTGTAGAGATGAGGTCTCGCTGCCCAGGCGGGTCTCGAACCCGCGGGCTCAGGCAGTCCACTCACCTCAGCCTACCAAAGGCGCGGGATTGCAGGCTGAACCACCACCGAGTCTGGTTACTTTGTAAATTTCAAACAAATGACAACAATGTCACCTCATTTGCTTGTTATGTAGAGAGGGGGAATGATTGAAACACTAGCCACTTCGTATATTTGTCTTGAGGATTATATGAAATCATATACATCAAAGGGCTAACACTTCTCCTAGAACACCATAAAATATAAATAAGTATAGTTAGCTGTTAGCTATGTAGTTAGTAATTGTTATATGCAGTGCTTTTCACACTATCGGGCATCTGCTAGGCCTTGACATATGGTTGTTACTTATTTTCATGTAAAGGAAGAACATTCAAGGATCTGTGAATGAAAAAAAAATTACTTTTGATATAATTGCTATCAAAATTTTATAATAAAAGTGAAAAAAATATTGTTTAAGGAAACCAGGGAAAATTAAGATTTTGACAGCTTAAAAAAAAGACAAGATTTACAAAAGTAAAAGAACTAGTTGCCTGGACATAGAACTTTGGAGCATAGTTCAATATGCTCCAGCACAGGGAAACAATTGAATATCTTTTCTTAATAAAAATAATTTTTATTTCATTCATGTATTAAAAATAATAATAATTTTGGCAACATGTTAATAAAATAACTGAAGGTTTTTTTATTAAGTAAACCTTTAAATTGCTTTGCTGTGTCTTTACTGTTCAATATTATTCAATGCTAGGGATAACAAAAGCAATAATAGTAATAATAATTATTTTGGAATTCTGACCAGTTGCTTCCCATGCACTTTTTTCAATGATTCTGCCTATAAATCTTTAAACTATTAGTATAATTATTCTAAAATATCTTTCCCTATTGTCATATAAAGTGTACACGTGTCAAATATTTTATTTTATTCAATAAGTAACGAGAGAACTACTAAGGAGTTACAATAGGTTCAAAAAAGAAATTATAGTATCACACAGAGTCAAATAAGGAATGCTGAAATGTATTTTAAAATAAATGCAAAACAAGAGGTAACCCCTTCGGGTCTCCTCCCACTATGGGAGCTTTTCTGTTCTCTCAATCAATCCTGCTCTCTCTAAATAAATAAATAAATAAAATAAAAAGTAAATGCAAAACAAAAAAAGACTCACTATTATCTGTAAGCCAATAATCAATTGCATTTGACCAGACACAATTTAATTTCTATCAACAAGAATTACCTACATTGTTAAGAGTTTTTTTTTTAAGTTAGAGTTGCAAAGTAGGTGAAAGTCAAAGGGGAGACACGTCATAGAATCAGGTAATCTAGAACATGCTAGAAATGACTTATTTTCCATCACACACATCATGTAACCCTTTGATCTATTGAAAATTATTTTACAATGTACCCTACATTTCAGAGTTTACAGACTAAGAAACTAACCACAGAGACACACTAACTTAACCTGCATCCCAGGATGAAAGAGTTTGAATGGGAGCTAAGACCTGTCTGATTTCAAGAACATTTTTTTTTCCTATAGGGAAGTAGTTCTCACCTGAGCATGCATTTTGTTTTTTGTTTTGGTCTTGGGGACACTTGCCAATGTCTGGAGGCATTGTTGGCAGTCACAACTTGAGAATTCTCTGGTATCTTGTGAGTTGAAGCAAGGAATGCTACTTAATATCAGATGGTGCTCAGAATAGCTCTCACAACAAAGAATCACCCACTTAGGATATCTACAGTGAGCAATAGGGTGAGAAAAAGTTTGTCAGGGCATAAACTCTTTTAATAAGCCTCATGCTAAAAACTTCAACTCTTTTAAATTTTCTATTTATCATAAATAACACTTCTACCAAGTGGAATAACACATTTGAAGTAACAGGATATCACCAAACATTATAGCTGTAAAACTAATTGTGAGCTTTTATTTTCTACATGGTTTCAAATCATTTAAAAGTACACAATTGCCCTAGTGATATTATTTTCACTATGTGTGTAGGCCCCATGGAGAATTTGTGATGCTGGGGAAGTTCTTTGTAATAGTTCAGGAGTGAATCACAAAGGCACGGACACCAAAGGGAATGCCGTGCTGTTTTCAGAAATACAGCTTTATAGAAAAAAATACTACGAGAAGCACGACAGGTGAGCCTGTATATAATGTCATTTAGTAACAACACTTGTTAACACTCTCTCTGTGTGTCAGAAGAATTTGGTAAAATTGCATGGTGAGCTATTATAAAGAAAATATGTGGACTTGACATTTGGCTTCTTCTGAAGGCCTACAGTGTGTTTTTAAAGTAAGTCAAACTAGAATGATTACTTTTAGTGGAAAACAGTGTGATAGCTTTGCACCATTGTCTATTTGCCCTGGAAAGCAAAGTTTTGATAGAACTTTCTATTACAATTCTCCAGGTAGCACAAAGAATAGCTTTGCATCTTTTATCTTTTATCTTGCTCTCCATGAAGTTGTATTTAGTTTATGTCCCCTGAAGATCTAAACTCAGTCAACACTCTGAAGGTTTTATTGTTCCTGAAGGAAAGGAAAAGTCACAGACAGATTTTAACCCTGTTTCAAGGTCATATCCTATTGCTGTAACTTGTTTTCCTTGCCTTATTTCTCTCATTTCTATAGATTTCCTACTTCAGAGATATCTGTGGTCTTCCAACCAGTGGCTACTGTTTCCTAAATGGCCTACATGACCAAGTGACCATGGCTACCCTGATTTTCAGGTGTTCCCAGCTTCTTAACTTCCTCCGCAACCTATAATTGCCAGGATGCCAATGCAACAAATTGTCCCATCTAACATTGGTCTAACATTGCCTCTGACAGAGACAAGAAAGAAAGACTTGATATTTTAAATTTAAAAAAAAAAACTAGATTAGTTTCTAGAATATCAAAGTCTTGGAAAACTGGACAATCACCTGATGTATCAAGCAAATTAAGAATGTTTTACCAAATATATCTGGCATCTGTTTGAACTCTAAAATTTTGGATGAGTTATTTGTTATTTCTATCTACTGATCTTTTACAAATTGTTATATTATTAATCATATAATTTAATGGTTCAGGAATTTAAACAGTATTCACTTGGGCTAACTTTTGTTCCAGGTTGCCTAGGTTTATTCTGTTGAATTTAGCTGGTGGATAGGCAACCTGGAACAGAAGTTAGCCTAAATGGCACCTTGCCAGAGGTACTTGGACAAAAAGACTATGACATAATTGATTACCAGTGTGTCTATAAGAGGGGGGACCCCCAAAACTGAAATTTACTTATAAGAATTGTGTATTTATTCTTACATGTTTAAACTTCAGTCACCTTCAAAGTACTCCTGTTGGATGCAATACACCTTTTGAGTTGCTTTGTTCCACTGCCCAACAGTTTTTGAACTCATCAATTTTTAATGCCTTTTAAAGTGCTTCGGCCTTTCTGTTTTACACCTCTTCCACATTGGTAAAGCATTTCCCTTTGAGGACATTTTTCATCTGAGAAAACAAACAAGCAAACAATATCGGGTGAATAAGAAGGGTGGGACATGCTGTTTTTGGTAAAAAAAAAAAAAAATAATAATAATGCTAAGCATTCGGCATGATGAGGCTAGGTGCATTGTCATGGTTGAAGATTAGTCACCTATTTGCCACAACTCAGGATCCCTTGAAGCCTGTAGTAAGCAGAATGACTTCCAAAAAGTGGACATATCCTGATTCTTTAAATCTATGAATAATCTGTTCTGTTGAACGGAATGGGAACGTTGGAAATGACATCAAGGTTATATTTCTTAAAATGTGGGGATTAATTATGCATTGAACAGGTGGGACAAATTTAATTACATGCAAGAGCCCTTAAAAGCAAATAATGTCCTTCATCTGGAATCAGAACAATGGAGAAAATAAGTTAGGGATATGTGAAGCATGAAAGGGACTCATAATATTGCTAGTGGTGCTACAGGAAAAGTATTAGAAAAAAATAGAATAACCTTTAGGGAGAGACTCCAGCTTCCAGTGGCTCTCAGATGACAGTCAGCAAGAAAATAGGGATCTTAGGGATATAACCATAAGGTGATTAATGCAGCCAGCAACCTGAGTGACTATGGCAGTAATTTTTTTCTCCAGACCCAACCTCAAGAAATACTATCTTGTCAACACCTTGAGTTCAGCCTTGTGAGACTCACAACACAGAAACCAGGTGAGACTCCCTGGACTTCCGACCTACAGAATGCTGAGATAATGTGTGAGTTATTTTAAGTCACTAAGTTTGTAGTAATTCACTATAGCAGAATTAGAGGAATAATAAAAGGTCTTTCATAATCCTTTAGACATAAACATTACATCTTAACTTCTTTTAAACTTACACACACACACTCAAAACAATAATGACAAAATACAAACTTAACCAGATGTAGTAAAGATATAGTTCATGACAGTTTCTTTTTCTGTATTTCTTCTGTTATTCAGAACTACGTGACATATTGACCTTTTTACTATGGTATTGGCATGGCTATTGCTATCTGATGTAGTTTTATGATGGATTATTGTTTTTCTATATTAGGGTTATTAATAAAATTTGTAAGTAATTCTAAGTCTCTCAACCTGTAGTTGTTCAAAAGCTTAGTTTGAACATAGTCTTTATTAATTATATTTATGAAGAGATTATTTGTTTGCATATTGAGCACATTCTAAAATACTAGCTAACCACTTTTCATGAGAACAGTTTATTTCTGTAGCACTGCAGCTTTCTGCTCTTGTTCTCTCTGTTTTAAAACAACCTATAATCCCACCCATGTGTATTTGTTATGTGAAGAAACAGGGAATAAAATTCTAGCACATTCTTTGGTGAGAACAATAGCTTCCAAAGTAGATACTACAAACTGAATTATCCCCTTTCACATCAGATTCATATATCGATGATCTAACCTCCAATATGATTGTGTTTGGTGATGGGAACTTTAGGAAGTCATTAAGATTATATGAAATCATAAGGGTGAAAACCTAATCTAATAATACTGGTGTACTATCAGAAGAAGAATAGGCACCATTGATCTTTCTCTGTCTCCACAGTGAAAAGACCATGTGAAGGCGCAGCTAGAAGGTGAACAAACCAGGACGAGGACCCTCACCAGAAAATAGCTTTGCAGATGTCTTCATCTTGGACTTCCAACCTCCAGAGCTAAAAGAAAATAAATATCTGTTTAAGAAACCCAATTTGTGATATTTTGTTATTGTAGGCCAAAGAGATTGAGGCATGGATTGAAAAAAATAAAGCTTATATGTTTATTGTTATTAAGAAAATATTAATTGTATGTCTATTATGTATACTTCTAGAGATCTAGGGATAGAAGAGAAAAATACAGTAGACAAAAAAGTCCTGTAATCATGAAGATTACATTCTAGATGTGAAGAGAAGATGTAAATAAGGGAAATATATAAGAATTGGGATGATGATAAATACTAAAAAGGCAAATAGAGAAGAAGGGAGGCCAGAGTGTATCAGATTGTGGCAGATAAAACTTTAGATAATGCATCAAGGGAAGGCCTTGCTGAAAATTACATTTTAAGTAAGACTTTTTTCAAGAAAGCGAGGGACTCAGTCCTGTGAAGAATGGAAAACACTCCAGAAAGAAGAAAATCAAGTCCAAAAGCTTCAAGAGAAGAATGTATCTGGTGTGTGAACAGACTCACGGGCAGCCAATGTTACTGCAACCAGACAGTCCTCACATAAGAAGAGTTACAGGGCTTGAAGTCTGATGAGTGGCTTAAGGGAGCCTTATAATTCCCTCTTAAGAATTTGTCGGGAGGGATATAACTCATCAACAAGGGTACCTGCATGATCAATGTTTGTATACCTAATCCTGAATTGTACCCGACATCTTTATAATAAATTAAATTAAAAAAAGAAAGAATTTGTCTTTGCTCTGAGTTGGAGTGGCATTAAAGGAATTTGTGTAGGAAAGTGACATGATCTGAATTTTAATTTAAAATGATGATTGTAGATGTTTTGTTAGACTATACTGTGAGTAGGATGCACACAAAAGCATTGAGATGAGTCAGTTGGTTATGACATTAGTCCAGGTGCGAGATCATAGTAGCTTAGATGTGGGCTATAGTAATGCAAGTGAGGAGAAATGGCTGAAACTGGGTTATTTCTTGTTAGATATGGATTCTGAATAGAGTTAACAGAATTCGAAGACAGACTAGATGTGAGATATGAGAAAAAAGAAAGATATCAGGAATGACCTCAAAGTTTTTGTCCTAAACAAAGAGGAGAATGGAACTGCCACTCACTGAGCTCATAGTAACTTAGATGTGGGTTATAGTAATGCAAGTGAGAAGAAATGAATTTTCTCTATCTACAATTTCTTTGGTGATGTGTATGTTCTAAAAAGATTATTCAAATTTCTTTTTTTTTTGAGTTGGTTTCTCACTCCATTGCCCAGACTGGAGTGTAGTAGCACGCTTCCAGCCACTGCAGCCTCGACCTGCTGGGCTCTGGTGATCTTTCCACCTCAGTCTTCCAAGTAGCTGGAACTACATGTGCCACTACCATGCCCAGCTAATTTTTGATTTATTGTAGATATGAGGTCTTACCAAGTTGCCCGGGTGGGTCTCGAACCTGTGGACTCAGGCAATCCACTCGCCTTGGCCCCTCAAAGTGCTGGAATTATAGGCTGAGCTACTAAGCCCGGCCAATTATTCCAACTTAATATAACCAATTACATTTCAGTTTTAAGTTAGAAGTTTACGAAAGGTAAGTTGATGCATATTTGCCAACAAGTAGATGAAGAGGATTACTGCATTAGACAGCTATATTACTTTTTTGGTATTTTTTGTATGCAGTTCAATCTTATGAAATCCAGAGAAAATAGCTAGTAAAGTCTCCTGTTAAAAATGGAATAATTAAGCTTAGGCATTATACATGGCTTTCCCCAAACATATTCATAGAACACCGTATTTTTAGGCAATAATGATCTAGTTGATAATAATAAAATAGATAGAATATAAAATGCTTATGGAACAAAATGGCATGATATTGCAATGATTAAAATGAGACAATAAGAGCCGGGCTCGGTGGCTCAGCCTGTAATCCCGCGCCTTTGGGAGGCTGAGGTGAGTGGACTGCCTGAGCCCGCGGGTTTGAGACCCGCCTGGGCAGGCGAGACCTCATCTCTACAATAAATCATAAAATTAGCCGGGTGTGGTAGCATGTGCCTGTAATTCCGGCTGCTCGGAAGGCTGAGACGGAAGGATCACTGGAGCCCAGCAGGTCGAGGCTGCGGTGGCCGGGAGCGGCCACTGCACTCCAGTCTGGGCGACAGAGTGAGACTCCAACTCAAAAAAAAAAAAAATTAGACAATAGGGATTGGCAGTAGTGGGACACTGCCAAGGGAGAAGCGGGGGCACATAACAGCACTAAGTGTACCTGATCTTCAACCAGGCAAAGCAGAGACCAAAGAGAGGCCCAAACTTTACCTGTATGGTGACTGCTTGTGTACTTAATCCTGAATGGTACCTCACATCTTTAAAATAAAAAATGAATTAATAAAAATAGACAATGTGGACAGTTTTCTGTGAAACATGGAATTGTGCTCTCTTTAACTATAGGAGTTGAAAACAGGAACATCTGTGCAAACTCTGGTAGAGAATTAAATTTCTTGGGGGACTCTGTTTTGACAATGAAGAAAAACAACCTGCATCAGCCTGGAATTGTATTGAACTGCAAGAAGTCAAACACACCATTCCAGCAGCTTAAATAGAAGATGATTATTTTTCTTACAAGGCAAGATGTCTGAATGGAATTTGATAGTATCCATTCAGATACCCACTGATGACACTGGAATTCCAGGCTTTTATTTTCCACTCCTTATCACTAACTCAAAAAGGATTTTGTCTGTATTTCCTGATTCTATCTTTAGACCACACAGTCTTACTATCTCAGGGAGTGAGCTAGTCATTTAGTTGGTTAACAGCTAATACAAAGTCATAACTCATTTGGCATATAAAATATATGAGCAACTAAAATAAATGTGTGCACATACCCTTTGCAAACCAAAGTTAATTCCTTCTTAGTGAATTATGATAGCATTAGAAAGTTTGGAGAGGTGGGATTTGTTTATCAAAAGTCTTTATTGCCAAATCTTTATAAATTGAGAAACATGTACTCTTTGTATGCAGAAAAACCTGACTTAAAGCTCTAAATATTCTACTTATTACATGTTTTGTTTCCTTAGGTTATTTAATATATATGATACTTTTTTCTTGTTCATAAGTTGGAAATATGAATTACATTTCAAGAGTGATGTGAGCTGGGCTCAGTGGCTCAGCCTGTCATCCCACGCTTTGGGAGGCTGAGGTAAGTGGATTGCCTGAGCCCGCGGGTTTGAGACCCGCCTGGGCAACTTGGCAAGACCTCGTCTTTACAATAAATCAAAAAATTAGCCGGGCATGGTAGCGCGCGCCTGTAGTTCCGGCTACTTGGAAGACTGAGGTGGAAGGATAGTCGGAGCCCAGCAGATGGAGGCTGCGGTGGCCGGGAGCAGCCACTGCACTCCAGTCTGGGCGACAGAGTGAGATTCCAACACACACACTCACAAAAAGAGTGATGTGAAGATTGATTTTTTTTATGTCTTGAAACTTTAAAGCAATTGACCCTACCTATCTTTTGTACTATATTAATCATTTGAGTAGATACTGCTGCTGATGTTATTAACTACCTCTTCATATAGGTTGGCAGATTGTTTTTTCTAAAAATGACACACCAAAATTTTTTGTCTTCCATGTTTTTCCAGAACATTGTCAATTCATCATGGAAGATGTGTAGTCCATATTCCCTTTCTCTGAAACTGAGCAAGACTTCTTGACTGCTTCAACAAATAAACTATGGTGAGGAGGGTACTCCATGACTTCCAAACCCGTGTCATAGAAGGTGATACACCTTCTTCATCTCACACCCTCTCTGGGGACACTCACCATTGCTATTCAAATACCAAGTAATGAGGAATTCTAGGGCACACTGGAAACCTGCCTGTCTGTGTTCCAGCCAAGGCCAAAACCAACAGCCAGAATCAACTGCCAGACGCGAGTGAACAGATATTCTGATTATTCATGTTCTCAGCCCAGAGACACTCCAGCTTTGGTTGAGAGGACTTAGAAACAAACTGTATTGCTTCTCTGGCTTTTGACTAAGATCAAGTGTAGTATCTGTTCTTATCAGCTTAATATTTGATATGTCCTCTACTTGAGGACACTATATTAAGTGAATTTTTAGAATAGGGAGTCGGGATAGGGACTTGCTCTGTCCACTCCGCGGATCGACTTGGTATTGCAGTACTTCCAGGAACGGTGCACCCCCCTCTCTTGGAGTCCATTAGAAAAAAAAAAAGAAACAAACAAACTGCTCTTATTGAGCCATGCCCAAATTGGAGCTTAAAAAATACAATTATATTGCTCTTATTTTGAACTACTACATTTTTTGGTGGATTGTTGCATAACAATAGATAATCTCATCATATGTGAAGTTGATACGATTATTATCCTCTTCTTTTGCAGATGACAGACATGGTCAGGGATATTACTCAACAAAGTAGTGAATACTACATCTGTCTTCCTAGCACATTCTCTTTCCTTGAAGGACTGTATTTTTGTTTCAGTTTAATCATAAGTTCTCTGACGTCAGAAACTATGTATTGAAACACCGTGATGGATTGTGATTCTACCTTAGTTTTGGCTGGAATATCACCACTGGTGATAACTGATATCAAAAATAGATTAAAACAGTCCCTCCTGGAGGAATTAAAACGTTACCACCGATGTCCCAGATAAATTCAGCATTATTTTAAACAATAATCACAACTTGTTTTTGTTGAGTCAATTTCATTTTTCATATTTTCACACAGAAGTAAGCTAACTTTTAAAATAATACATACATGTGCTTAAATGAGATTAATGTTTCTTTAAGAGTAATAAGACAGTAAAAAGCACACATTTTTCTTTGATTTATCCTCTTGGGTAAGCATTACAAGATTTTTACACATATTTAAAAATATAATTTAAGAACTTATAATATTCTTTGCCATTTAATCTAAACATTCCTTGACGGAATCTAACATTTTATCTTCAAAGTAGCTCTGTGACAAAGTATCTTTATAACACAATGTTTGAGCTGAAAAACGAAATGCAATATAAAAGAATCGAATCACCATATCTTGAGGGGAATGAAGCCTCTGAGAAGAAAGGATCTTGTCCCACTTGGACTACCATTAATAGTGTATTTATATCATGGGCTCTGTTTGGTGCAAGAGGGCCTCAAAAATTATCTTCAATTCTCATTGAAAAGCTGTCAGTTTAATATGATTGTACCCATTTTATATATAAAGAAAAGAGCTCAGACTAACACATCTACTGTTATATAATTGGTAAATGGCAGAATCAAACACATAGTCTTATTCTATCTTTATTTTATAAAACTAAGGATATGTAAGAAATTATTCAATATAAATCCAACTCCATTCTTGATTAGAGAACATAACATGCCCACCTCCTTGGTTACTGACCACAAAAAGCTTTCTTAAAATCTGTTCAGTTGCCAAAATAATGTACCAATCTGCAAACATGCTTAACTGCAGCAGGTTTATATCCTAAGGCTTTGTTTGACATTCGTTCTGAGTTGTAAATGTAGGTATTAGTTTTAGATTATAAAACTTGCTTCTGCCAAGTTATTTTAATAATACACAAAGCATCAAGTACCTATACACTCGTGAAATATGAACTATATTGTCTCTCCAAGAGAACAATTCACTGAACAAAGTGGAGGCTGAGAGGTTTGGAAGATGAAAAACAAACTCATCTGTCCTTTGATTAAGTAAGATGTCAAAAGCTGCTTAAGGCTATTCTGAAAGTAAGAATATCCTAGAAGCTGTCAGAGAAGAGGTTTACCCTTTCTCTCCTTTCTATTATTGCATATTTAACCCCACTGGACTGGGCGGTGTTTATTACTGAAACAAGCACAGTTTATTACTGAGGATTTTCAAAGTTGCTCACTGAGGGCAAATGTTGAAATACTAGGAAATCCAATTCAATAGACTCTAAAATGCCTAAAGCTAAACTCATGATTAAATCTTTTGATCACCAGAGATTCATTTTTTAATATTTCTTTCAACATTCACAAAAATCAGTAGAGAAAATGCTTTAAGAAAACAAAATAAAAAATGAAAACATACACACACATAAGTAAAACAGCCTCATTGATTCTGATAATTAAATATGGATGTGGTTTTCATAATTATTTTTCTCAAATGTTTAACACATTACGTTTTTTAAAAATTACAGAAATAAGTGATGTAAATTCATTAATATTGACATTTTTATTTTAAAAATTGTGCTGGTATTTAAATGTGAATATTAAACAAATATATAACTTAGGTATTATTATATAATCTTAAACAACAGACTATAAAATATCAATTTATGAAATCAATATGGTTCAGAAAAAAGATTATACCAATTGTATCAATAAGTAGAGCTAAACCACTCTCATATGTTTAAATACATCTCTCCTCTCAAGACTGATAAGATGTAATTACTGCAAACAATCTGATTCCTTCTCAACAAACAATTTTACTTGTTGGGTCAGTAAACTAGTCAGTTGGAAGTTGAAGAGAAATTTTTTCTAAGGTAAAACTGAATAGAATAAAGGATTATTCTTCCAAGAAAATTCATTTCAGAACACAAGAAACTGGAACATTCACACATATAATAAGCCCATTTCTCAAATGATACTCTCGTTGATCACATACATTCCAAAAATAAAGAAGAGGTTTTTTTCTCTCATTCTTTCAGGTTATTTCCTGACAGAATGTATCATACCTTACTATTCATGTATTTATTTAATATATTTATTTAACAATCCTAAATGCCTGGATCTATATCAAGAAATGGGTATAGGACAATAAATAAACTCTACATCTTATCTTTAAAATACTGTTTTATCTGAGATAAGAAAAAATGACATGTAAACAATATTTATTATATAAGGGTGATATAATACTATGTCCACTGGATGGATAGATAGAAAACATTAATAGCATAGAATGTTCTCTTGATAGTACAAAGATGCTAGAAGTAGTTCTATAGAAAAGAAAGAGGTAAATTGAAGTGTATAAAATTATAAGTTGAAATGAGCCGAAATATAAAATCATAATAGCTTACATAAAAATGTTATACTATGTACTGGGTGTGCTGGGCATAATTCTGAGTGCTTTGCGTATGTTAGAATCACATTTAATCCATACAACATTCCTCAAAGTAGGTTTTATGATTTATGCTTTAAATATAAAGAACACAGTCTTGAAAAACAGATTTAGGGAGGGTGTAGGGTTAGGATTTGAACATAAGTATTGAGGGACAAAACCTTTGCCTTTGAATATTAAATCCTGCTGTCTTTCGTGTAAAAATAGAGAAGTAATTTCTGGCAGAAATCACATGTGCAAAAGCTTTAACTTTAGCTTTCACTCTTTAATGTGTGAAATTGTAATTTCAGAGAACCATAAGTACTTGACTGGGGCAAAGGTTTTAATCCTGGATATGGCATGATTAGAGAAGGGTAAGGTAAATAGAAATGAAACTAAAGAGAACACATAGGTTGTGTGTCTGGAGAATATAGAAATAAAAGACAGGAGGTAAGTAAGCCAAATGAGAGCCCATCATCACAGTCAATATGAGAGAATGATGATAGTCTGAGATATGGTGATTACAATGAAGAAAAAGGAGGCAGTAAGTACTTTGAGATATGCTTAAAAGAACGAGTGGACAAAATTTGGAGATCGTTTGGTTGTAGTGGATGAAAAGGGAAAATACTAGACATAATCTCAAGTTTATAAACTGAAAACTTGGTATGACCACTAAAGGTAGAATGAAGAAAGTTGCTTTTAAGTAGTTGTTGCCTTCAAGGGCTTCCTGAGTATCTTCAAGGTATGTAAAGACCTAGTGAACTCCTACAAATGTCTCATCTAGTCATTAGAGATGACCACCACCCTCCATCATTTATATAACCATAAATAATTGGTTTCTCTGTTGTGGATAATAGGTGTAATAGGATTCATCTCCTCATCCCCAGTCTACAAAAATTATGAGGAAGATCTAATTCCATTGGTTTGCTCTTTGGTCTTTGGATGCTTTGAAAACATCACGCCTGCGTGTGTGTGTGTGTGTGTGTGTGTGTGTGTGTGTGTGTGTGTGTATGCGTGTGCGAGAGAGAGGAGAGAGAGAGAGAGAGAGAGAGAGAGAGACATGGGGGAAATAGGAGTGAGAGAGAATCAAATTGCTTTACAGACATCTCATCAATAGCCTCATCATCCTCATCATCTCTGAGAGATAGGTAAAGAATCAATTCATTCATATTTTGTTTTTGTTTTTGTTTTTTTGAGTTGGAGTCTCACTCTGTCACCCAGACTGGAGTGCAGTGGCCACTCCCGGCCACCGCAGCCTCGACCTGCTGGGATCTGGCGATCCTTCCGCCTCAGCCTTCCAAGTAGCTGGAATTACAGGCATGCGCTACCACGCCCGACTGATTTTTTGATTTATTGTAGAGATGAGGTCTCGCTGCCCAGGCGGGTCTCGAACCCGCGGGCTCAGGCAATCCCCTCACCTCAGACTCCCAAAGGCGTGGGATTACAGGTTGAGCCACCGAGCCTGGCTTATTCATATTTTGAAACATCAAAGAAAGTTTAAACGATTCTTATGGAGAATTAGAATTTCATTGTCTGGAATAGTTTTTGTTTGTTTTTGCATAAGTGACTAATGATTTCATGGAAAAGCATAAGTAAAAAGTTACTGATACTTCATAGGCTTGAGTTGTTAGAAAGCTCACTATAGGTAAACGAACTCAAAGAGAAAGGAATTCGGGAGGATGATTTTCTTTAAAATATGGTATTTATTATTTGTTTGCATTTATTATTTATTCATTTATTAGTATTTACTTTCTTTCTTGATATGTGGGGTTTAGTAAACAGAACTCTTAAGGTAATGTTCACCATCAATAAAATATTCACGGCATACGAACAGAAATGAGCATGGTGCAAACTGATTTTTACATTAAACATTATTCCATGCTCCATCTTACAATAAAAATGCTAAAATATATATTTCAATTATTTCTCCCATTTAGAAAACATAATAGAAGTGGTCTATTTATAGTATGTTGATGTAAGGAAACTATTACAAACTGCAGTTCACATTCTGTATGAGGAAATTTGTCAGCTGTGGAGAGAAAAGGCAGATTATCACTTTCTGTTCTCTGATTCTGTTTTTTATTATTATTATTTTCCCTCCTACTTCACATTTGGTTTCCCTCCTGACTTTTGGCTGTTCCCATGCAGTGTCCTTATTTGGTTTCTGCTCAAATCAATAACTCCTGCAATTCAGAGTGCCCCAGGGCTTAGGTCCTTGGACACTTTCTCTCTTCTAACTACAGCCACTCAGTAGTTGATCTAATTAGTCTGTTTACTTTGAATACCACCAATGGCTGATCAACTCACATGTGCTTTTGTCTATTCCTCTTGCTTGAATTGCAGATTTGTGTAGGCAGCTACCCATTTTTGGTGGTTTTTACATTGTATCGCCTGGGCTGAAACCGGAACTGTCTTCGACATTCTCTTCCCAGGTTACAGTTAGCAAAATAGAATTTTGTGTGAGAATTGAAAGTGAAATAGGCTGGATCTTGGTGACTCAGCCTGTAATTCCAGCACTCTGGGAGGCCAAGGCAAGTGGATTGCCTGAGCCCACGTGTTTGAGGCCAGCCTGGGCAACTTGGAAAGACCTCTTCTATACAATAAATGAAAAATTAGTTGGCCGTGGTAGTGTGGGCCTGTACTTCCAGCTACTTGAAAGGCTGAGGCAGAAGGATCTCTGGAGCCCAGCAAGTAGACGCTGGGGTGGTGGCGAGTGTGCTACTGTATTCCAGCCTGGACTGGATGACAGAGTGAGACTTCAGCTCAAAAAAAAAGGAGTAAAATGAAACAATAGCAACAATGCTTATATGTTTTAAATTGCACACTGTTCTGAGAAGTGTGATGAAATCTTATGCTGTCTAGTTTTGCCATGTCCGGGATGTGAATCCTCCTTTTGTTCCTAGTCTCTGCACTGTCACTGTCTAAGCTACTGGTCCACACTTAGTGGCTCTCTTAGTTGTCAGTTCAATGGTCTGGATATAGCAATGATTGCATCCAAATATCCCATATTTTATTTAATAATGGCTTCAAAGCACAAGCATAGTGATGTCAACAGATTGGATACCACAGAAATAAGTTGAAAAGTGCTTCCATTAAGTAAAAAGGTGAAAATTTCCTTAGTAAAGAAAAAAAATTGTATGTTGAGTTGGCTAAGATCGGGGGTAAGAATGAAATCTTCTGTCTGTGAAATTGTAAAGAAAGAAAAATAAGTTTGTGTTAGTTTGTTATTGCACCTCAAACGGCAATAGGACACAGTGTGTGACAAGTGACAGTTAAGATAAAAAGGGCATTAAATGCGTAAGTGGAAGGCAAGAACAGAAAATGTGTCCAATTGGCAGAAACTTGTTGCCCCAGAAAACCACACACCTACAGGAATATTTCAGCAAGGGATCCATTTAAATGAGTGACACCAGACAATTGGCCACAGCTAAGGGATTGATACAGGCCAGGGGACCTTGAAATTGGGGTCCTGCCTGAAGGGTCAAGTGGGTTTTTGGTTTTGCTTAGAAAGGAATTCAAGAGTGAGCCAACAAGGTAAAGCAAAAACAAGCTTGTTAAAAGAGAAACAGAAAGAAGATTACTCTTTGGGCAGGGAAGCCTGCATACATTGCTGGGGTTTCCATTGAAAAATGAAAACAAGTTTTTGGTTTTTTTTTTTTTGAGTTGAAGTCTCACTCTGTCGCCCAGACTGGAGTGCAGTGGCCACTCCAGGCCACCCCAGTCTCGACCTGCTGGGCGCCGGCGATCCTTCCGCCTCAGCCTTCCAAGTAGCTGGAATTGCAGGCATGCGCTACCACGCCCGGCTGATTTTTTGATTTATTGTAGAGATGAGGTCTCGCCAAGTTGCCCAGGCAGGTCTCGAACCCGCGGGCTCAGGCTATTCACTCACCTTGGCCTCCCAAAGCGCGGGATTATAGGCTGACCCACCGAGCCCAGTGAAAACAAGTTTATTGAAATAACAGAATGCAGGTTACTCCATTGACAGAGCTGCCTGGGCTGGTCTATAAGAAGAACAACAGCCATATAGCTGGGGTTTTATTTCATTTCATTTTATTCTTATTTTTTGAGTTGGAGTCTCTCTCTTGCCCAGGCTGGAGTGCAGTGGCACGTTCACAGTCACCCCAGCGTCGACCTGCTGGGCTCTGGCCATCTCTCCACCTCAGCCTTCCAAGTAGCCAGAACTACAAGCAGACACTACCGTGCCCAGCTAATTTTTGATTTATTGTAGAGATGAGGTCTCGCCAAGTTGCCCAGGCTGGTCTCAGACCCATGGGCTCAGGCAATCCACTCGCCTCGACCTCCCAAAGTGCTGGGGTTACAGGCTGAGCCACTGAGCTTGGCTGGGTATTATTTTTATAGCTATCTTTTGATGATATGCTAAGCAAGTGTTAGAATGGTTTTCTGGGGGAGAGATGGAAAGTTCTCCAAATGAAGAATTCCTCCCATTTTTAAGACATATAGGGTAACTTCTGAGAGTTGCCATGGCTATTGTGAAAGGTCATGGTGGGAGTGTCTGTAAGCATGCTAATGCCTCATAATTAATGTGTGGTGAGCGAGAAGGGCACGCAGAGGTCACTTTCCACTCCATCTTGGTCTTAGCTGGTCTCAGCGGGCTTGGCTGGTATTCTCCCTGTATCTTATCATTTTAGGATGTAAACTCTGGTCTTCTAAATTCGATCTTGAGAAACATCCTCCTGCTGAATCCTTATCTCAGGGTGATTTTGCAGATTTAGGAGTCCAGAAGGTCAATAGTCACCTTAAGGCTACATTACAATATGAACAGCAGACATGATACTTCATCTCATCATGTCGGCATTATATCACGACATATTGTCAAAAGAAAAAGGATGAGTGCAGTACCATAAGATATTTTCAGAGAAACAACATTCACCGAGCTTTTCTTACAGCATATTGTTATGCTTGTTCTATTATTGTTCATCTGTGACTGTGCCTAATTTATAAATAAAACTTTATCATAGATATGTATGTATAGGCAAAATACATAGTATATGCCGAGTTTGGTAGTATCAGCAGTTTCAGGCATCCACTGGATGTCTTGGAATGTATCCCCCATAAATCAGGGAGGACTACTGTATATCAGGTGCTGTTGCAACACAAATGCATTGTGGCTACTCTCCTGGCTCACCTTGTTGTGGTGTTGCTAATCCTTATCCTCATCTTCTCTTTTAGCTTCTCTGAGCATTAGATCAGGAGTGTGTATAGCTCATGGCAAAAGACTCCAATGCTTCCTTAGGACACACTCACTGTTGAAGCTAGAGGTGTTTGTCCCCTCAAATTGATCATATCCCAAACAAAGTTCCTTGTGTTCCTTCTATCATAAACTCATTCTTCCAACATTCCCCTCTAACTTACCTCATCACAACTTTATAGACCTTGTAACTTGGGCCAAAATTCATGGAGTCATCCTTAATGTTTCCATTTATTCATTTATCATAGCCTGGATATCAAAGCCAGGCCATTTGTACTACCTCTAGTCCACTTCACTCAAAACCACCCTTATGTCCTGCCCGAGTAATTGCAGTATCCCACTAACTTGTAATATTTTTCCTTTCTTGTCTCCAAAATCTATTTCCAGCACAGTGGATCTCTTATGCTATTCATAAGTAATATTACTTCTTTGCTCAGAAGTTTTAACGGCTTCTTAACTCATTTAGAGTAAAAGGCAAATCTTTCATTTACAAGACCTTCCCTGCAATGACCCTGCTGTTACATTCTGATCTCTTCTCCCACTCTTCCTCTTTCTCACTTTCTTTCCTCTACCAGGAACACTTTCCAACATTCACATGACTTGCATCTTCACAGTCTTCACGTCTTTATTCCCTTTTGAGGCCATCCCTGTAAACTTGACTTAAAATTGTACTCCCTACTTTTCATCATGTCTTCTTGTCCTGCTTTATTACTTGTTTTCAATTCTTATTACTATCTAATGTACATATATACCTGCATATACATCTATATATGCATAATTCATCTAGTTTTTCCTTTTTTCTCCTGTATTTACCTTACTTCTTGTTCACTAGAGTTTAAACTTCATGAGGACAGGGCTATTAGCTAACTTTTTGATGCACAGTACCCTGTCTGACAAACAGTGGGCACTCAGACAATATTTCTTGATTGAAATAAAGACTACTAACTTTACCATTAATATGACAATCTAAAATTTTGCAAAATATATTGATATGTCTTCAAAATATTAAAAGGATTCTATTTGATTGAATTGTTGCTATAGTGAGTTACACTCATAAACATATCTGTGTCTGTTACATCTACTAAGATAAACCATACACAATTGCCAATATTTTCTTTTTTGACCTAATAAAATGGCAATTATATATAATTCAATCTGCATGTAAAATGAGACCCAACAAAAATGAACGGTAATCTGGAGGAAGCTGATCGAGTTTTTCATTGACTTTCTGACCATTTGTAAGATTCAGAAGTATATATGCTATACTTATTTGTATAAGTACAAGTAACTTAAATTTTAAAATGGGCTCTCAATTACCTAGAACCTACTCAAGATTAAGTTGTTCCTCTGCAGTTATGTTCAGGTTAAATATTAGCAACAAGTTCAGGTTAAATATTAGATTAAGGAAGTAAAGCTCTGGACTTCCCAATGTTTTGCTGACTATTTAATGACTGTTATTCATTCCATTACAAAAATTAAAAAAGGGAGTCCTGCCTTGTGTACCAGCAAGATGAATAATTAACACCCAGTCTGTTTTTCACATAGCTAACTTTGATATCTCTATCTAGTAGGGATATAACTCTAACTTGGAAGGCCAATGTTATATCTACTCTTTCGTTTCAAGTGAACTTGGAAAAGGGGGTAGGGTGTTTTTTAATTTTTCATTGGAAAAAGAGGATTAACACTGTGGGAACACTAAATTTTAGAAGAAATATTCAAATTTTGGAAAGCGATATACACAACAGAAACTTTTTTATACAACAGGTACAAGCATTGAAGACCCGGTTATCCTAGAATCTCACCATTCAGAACCCTCAAAGAAACATAGCACAGGGCTGACCTCAATACATCGCACGAGTGGGATAAGACTGCTTTCTACACCAAATGGTAGAAACACATTCTCTTCTACTCATGCTCCAATGAATCAAGGGAACATGTCTAAAAAAGTCAGAAATTCAGATGTATTCTCCTTTGCTATAGTATAGAATGGAAGTTCTTGGTAGCGTAAGGATGGTTATAAGAGCAACAGTGGACCTCCTGAAACGGTAGGGGAAAAGTGGTCTTTGTATATGTGTATTATTTGATGAGAGAACCTATAGCTATCATTAGATTCTTAAAGGGAAATGGCTAAAAAATAAAAGGTCATTGGTCACTGATCTAGAGAGAACTCTAGTGGGTTTTAAGGAGAAAACTAATTTTGGTCTAACTCTTGTTGCTATAAATCTCTCTAAAATAAAGGATTCCATCTTCCTGGCTCATTAAACACATTGACGTGAAGATGATAGGCTATTTTTTAATGTGATAGAGTACTTCAGGGTCATCATTCTGTAAATGGAGTCTCATGCCTGCCAGCAGATGAAACAGAGGTAAAAGTTTGAGTCACATGTATACTGAGTCCAAGACATGCCCAAGATGTATTTGAGTGGTTTCATCTCTGTGATTTATATTATTTCTTTTTTACCTGTCTTGTATGGTAAATCGTGAGAAGTTCTGATTAATTGTCTAGGTTAATTATGCATGCAGTATTTAAAGTTTCATTAATATATTTTTATCTGTTGTGCATTTAAGGCAAAAAGTTAGTAACTTTAATAAATAAATTACAGAGGACTACCTATTACCTGTCTAAGACTGTCTATGGAGTATATAATATTTTTATTTAGCATACATATAGTAAGGTTCATTTGTAGACTTTTAAAATTACATATATGTCAATTTTCTAACATTTTCTTAGCGCTATAACAGGTTTCATAGAAGAATATTAAAATTATTAAGTTTGACTCGCACAAAATAATTCCTGTTATGTATGAATATAAAGATCAATATTTACACATTATATTATAGATGCTATATTATACCATATAATTAAATATAGTGTGATATCATATTTATAAAAAACGTAATTTCAATGAATGCAAAACAGACTTGGGTAAGTATCCTAATAAAATAACAATGCATATGTGGGCAAATGAGAGAAACATCCTTTTCAGGTATAATGGCCACCAAAGTTTTTATTTAAAAAATGATCTTTACATGAAATGAAAGCATGGGAGCTTATATATCTCTACATACAACCAAGAAAGCAAAATAAAACAAAATTGATATCTCAATAGTTAATTTATGTTAAAAATATTATTTGTTTATAATATGAGTACAGTTCTATTTAACTGTTGTTGTAGCTGGATGCAGTTCAGACTAACTTGTTTGCAAAGACTATCCTTGCATTTTCCAAAAAACTGGTATGAGTAAATGCTTTAAGGAATCATTTGAGCAGTCTTTCCTGTTTGATACAGAGAGTAATATGCAGAAAATAAGTGTCAGAATTTTCTCTATGAAATATAGTGACAATAGAAAATTTCTGCTTTGCAAAGGCAAATAGATCTGCCCATAGTTCTCTGGCCAACCATAATCCTTGGTTCATGGCACATTTTCCCCATCAATTCTGCATTGTTGTCTTTCATTTAGTAATTTTTAATAAGAATTCCCTTTAATATTCTCATTCACATTTTATAAATATGGAAATTTAAGTTTATATAGGTTAAGTAACTGCCCAATGTTAAATAGCTGGTAAATACTGAAGATGAGATTTGAACTCATGCTGCCTGTCTCTGGAACAGTACCCTGCTGTTAAGTGAAAATTTAAAAAAAAATTTTTAATTTTAAAGATGTGGAGTACAATTCAGGGTTAAGTATACAAATGTTCATTATGCAGGTAACCTTTGTTGATGAGGTGTGTCCTCCCACTTCTCCTAGCAGAATCCCACGACATTCTCCCCACTCCCCCCTAGCAATTTCCCACTGCTGACAATTCTTTTCTTATACTATTACGATAATTGTTCAAGGTCCACTTATGATTTAGAACACGTGATACTCAGTTCTTTGTTTCTGTGATATATCACTCAGTATTATAGACTCTAAGTGCATCCAAGTTGCTGCAGAGTTCATAATTTTGTCCTTCTTTATGGCTGCGTAATATTCCATTGTGTACATGTACCACATTTTATTGCAGCCTTGTCACCATAGCAAAAACATGGAACCAACTGTGCTGCCCATCGAAAGAGGACTGGATAAGTGAAAGTCTTACTGTGAATTTAAGCAACTGTATTTTTTTCTTCAAGATTCTTAAACTAAGACTGATTAAGAATTGCACACCCCTTCTTTCTCTTTTCTTCTAATGTAATTTCAACCATCAGCTAACACTTGCCCTAACGTGGCCTGTTCTTTCTCCTGCTGTGTGTAAAACATTCTGTGCTTTTTCTGGTTAAAACACAGATTTATTTTAACCCTGAAGAAACTTAGTGATGTTTTGAACTGTGCACTGTTTTTTGCTGTTCTTAAAAGAGACTGAACCTTCATATTGGTCTCTCAAGACTATATCTGAGAACTTCTGACCACATGTCTGAAAATTAAAGATGTTAACATCACATGGAGTTTTCTTCTTCCTCAGTCAGTAAAACTTGTGTTCCAAGATTTTATCAAAGTTTTGAGCAAGAAAATCTCTCAGTATTTTTTCTTTTTTTTCAGCAATACATTTTATATTAAGGAGTTGTACAAATGAGCTGCCATTTTATAGAAGTTTTACATACCAAAGGAACTCTGGAAAAATTTAAGCACTTTTTCTGCCTCCAAAACCATATGTTTCATACTAGATATAGCATTTGCCATTTAATTTTTGCCATTCTTGACCCCAACATTTATTTTCTTTATTCTTCCTAAAACTTTGATTCCAAATAGTGCTCTTCAAAACTGAGGATTTTTAACAATTCAGGTTTCGTTCAGTAGATTCAAATTTCTAAAAACTTCCACGGTAATGATATGGGTGCAGAGCTAGTAAGCAGGGAATACCAAATGATTGGTCAGAAGACACAAACTGACTATGCATCAATGTACAGAGAAGTGAGATATTTTTAGTGATTTCTGATTCAGTGGGTCTGACATGAGACTTAGGCATCTGTATTTTTCAAATGTAGGTAAGAGAAATTTAATTGTATGAAGAAGAATTTTATGCAATTGATAGAAAGGCCAGAAATACATTGATCTGAACTGTTGGAAAGATGTTTGTGGAGTGGTCTAGTAGCACAGATTTATCTGAATATAGCTACAGTGCCTCCAAACATCATCAATGTTAATTATAATGAAAGAGCGGCCCTGACCTTTTCTGGATATTGTGTATTCTTATCAAGGTAAAGAAAAACTTCTGATTCATTGGTCCAGACTGTCTAGCATGAAAGAAATAATTCCCTGTTACTAATTGGAGTTTTAGAACTGAATGCTAGTGGTTAAAACAACCAATGGTCATAGTTCACATATCACATCTGGGGCTCAATAATTTGTAATCATGGTCAATAGGACATCTAGATTTTTAATAAACAAAAGGAGGTTTCAGAACCATTGCTTTGAATAATGTGTGCAATCTTGCCAATATCTGTACTGTTTAAACTCACTTTTACTGCCACAAGTGAGGAAAAAGATACCACTCATTGTGTTATATATATGTTTATCAATTACAAAGTTGTGGGATACAAGTGAGGATTTGATATATAAGTAGGCTACATGCAGGTGAAGTTTGAGCTTCTTACTGATCCTCACTTGTCCTCGTCCTCGTAGGGGACCAGGTACCCACTGTGTTGCTATGTGCCCCCTAACCTGCTCCCTCCCTCCCTCCCCTAGTGTTGGCCAGTGACTGCCATTCCCACCCTTGTGCTCATGTAACTAGTGTTCACGGCCCACTTAAGAGTGAGAACATGTGATATTCAGTTGTTTCTGTCATAATTCGCATAGTATGATAGTCTCTAACTGCATTCAAGTTGCTGCAAAAGCTGTGATTTTGCTCGTTAGTACTGCACCAGACACCTATGTGTATGTGTACCACGTTATCTTTAGAATTATCTGACATGTTGACGGTTAACTCTTCTCATCCTCTTCTGAGTTATTCTTCTTAAGGAAAGGATGCACTTTTGTTGCAGGATGGAGAACTGCTACTCTGGATTTTCTATTAAATTACTCCTTTTCTTTTGTGCCAAAAAAAGAATACCCAAATTTTTAATATCTTTTCTTGCACATCAATTCTATATGGGGAATGCTGGTTTTTGGATAGAAATTAATCTTCTTTTTACCTAAAAGATAATTGAATACTGTTTCCAAATTTGCATCTATTAATTTTCAATTCCGAGAAATTTGTTTTTTATCAAAATGGTCACCTTGCCATCATATATGCACAATTATATCTTACTAGTTTAAAAAATGTGTATTGACAATTGGCAAATGAAGTATGTGTTCTTAAAATGATATATCTTAACCTAAGCCATTCTGATATAATTTTAGGGATTTATAAGGCTCAAAGTTAAATTAAAAAGGCAGATATTATAAATTATATTGCCCCACAGGAAAAAAATATGTAAGAGCAGAATTCTAAATGTAGTGTGACTTAGAATTATTTAAGAGTGTTTAGATGTTTCCTGCTACTCTTTCCTTTTCCTGAATCCCAAGCACTTGATTTTAAAATAGGATAATGTGGCAAAGACAGCTAAATACATATCAGTGTCCATTTTCCTTGTCTTCCCTTTCATAAGAGAATATTAGAGCTTTCCATGAGCATATATGGCTTGGCTGAAGTCTACATTTATTAGATTTCTAGATTCCCTTACATTAGGCATTACCATATAACTAAATGTTGGCAACTAGAAGTAACCAGATGTGATTGTACAATCTCTGAGTAATGCCCCTGAATGTTACTGGTCATCTATTACCTGTCTCCGCTTGCTGTTAGTTGGCCGGAACCTGGTGAAGCTGAACTGTTTCCAACTGTACAACTAATAGAAGTTCTGAATGTTAAAAGAGAAGATAAATTGGGTTCCTAAAAAATTTCACCAAACTACTTTCTGGTTTCTGTAAATGTGACTGTTTAACCACAATATTGAGAGCACTTTAAGCCTGGGGCAAATATGCTAAGGTACCATGAACAAAGGACGCACTACATATATCTGTTATGTACAGTAAGATCTCTCTATATAATATGTTGCATATTTCATCTATAATATAATTGTATTTGTGTGTAAATATATATTAAATGCATTAGATGTATAATAGTAATATAACACATACGGAAAGAAGGAAGAAAAAAGAAAGGAAAATAAAGAAAGAAAAGAAAGTAAATTTTTATCTATCTATCTATCTATCTATCTATCTATCTATCTATCTATCTTTCTATCTATCATATACTTATTTATTTTGAGTCAAGGTATCACTTTGCCTAGCCTGGAGTACAGTGGCACAATCATGGCTTACTATAGCTTCAGCCTCCTGGACTTAGGCAACCCTTTTGCCTCAGCCTTCTGAGTAACTGGAACTATAGGTGTGTACCACTGTGCCTGGCTAATTTTTTAAAAAATGTTTTGGAGAGACGAGGTCTTACTATGCTGCCTAGACTTGTCTTGAACTAGGCTTAAGCAATTTTCCTTCCTCTGTCTCCCAAATTGCTGAGATTACAGGATTGAGCCACTGTGCCTGGTCAGAATTTAAATTTAATACAAGATGGTGTAAAAAATGAGTCATCACTAAACTTAATTTTTTATTTGCAAATTTATTAAAGGATGACCCTTACTTGGACATGTATTACCAAGTGATTTAAGTAGCCTGTAAACTAGAAAGACTGTTATTTAAGACTATTGATGGTAGATCTGTGAAAGAGTCTGACATTTAATTAGAAAGTTTACTGAGCTTGACAATATGACTTTGTTGGTCTTTTCCCTTCACTATGTGTTATTATAAAGACTATAATGAAGGCAAAATAACTAATTTAAAACAAACATATCATTATGTTTGACAACAAAATTCTTGCTAGGATTCTAATTAACTGGTAACAACCAAATTGTTTGACTCAGACAACATCTACTCCAACTTTCTTTTACAGATGAGAAACCCAAAGCTTACAGAGGTTAAGCTCTCTTTTCTTGAGAGTGCAATTCTTTTCTCTAAGTACTTCGTTTCAATTTGGCACTAGGTGTAAACTACAGAAAGCATACTTATGGCTTTCTTTAAGTATTCTCCAAATGCAATTACTTGATTTGGTGCTTAAACAATTGAAGTTTTAATTCTTAAGCTAAGGTTGTGACTTGTGACACAGAGAATACATTTGCATATAATTTATATTTGGTTACAAGGAACATTTTTCACCCTTTAACATCTGGGAAATAATTTTATTTTCAATCTGATCTTGCTCAAATTTCTAAGTGCTCTGAAGAGATTGTAATGTATGACTTACTTGTGGACACAAGTGAGAGTGTTTTAACTTATACTTCATCATTATGTATTGTTTTAAAATTATTTAGGCACCTTAAGGAGTAGTTTTTTCCCAATTGCAGTTACAAAATATGTTCATATAGGACCAAAATAAAATGACAAAAATTGTATTCCCTTTTCTTACCACACCAATAAGTATTTAGAATATACTGTTATATCTTATATATTTTTAAATATAATTGGAAACACACTATACGCAAATTTGTATCAATTTTGTTTTGCCTAATATCACAGGCATATTTTCTCTAATCAAACATTCTTTGCAAATATTCCTCTTGGAAGAGTAGGAGGGTATCACCTGAGCATTTCTTTGACCAAAAAATAAAATTAAAATTAATTTTAATGTTTTTGTCTGTAATTGATTACTAGGAAAAATATCTTTAACCAAAATATCTACTTAATATTTACCTACATGTTCTTACAATTATTTCTTGTGACAAACTGATATTCTAAAATGTATATACAATATTTGTCTTGGTTGGCAACAAAGTGCAGGTAATATATCATTCTGTAAAGGACTTCTTAGCTTTGCAATGTGGTTAGCCACTAAGAATGATGCTTTCAGGGCTGACACATTTGATGGATTGATGACTTTCAATTATTGTTTCTGTCCTTCATGTCCACATTTTTTTTCTTTTGAAAAATGCCAAAGGCTTGTCTTTTAATGAAGGGTGCTTGGTCTCCACGTAGCAAAGCAGTTTTGAAGGTAGCCAGTCGTCACACATTATAAAGCGGGCTCGGAGAATGTCAATCATTTGTTGCAATGAACCTATAATTTTAGTAGGACTCTAATCTAAAATAATGATATTCTCTTTTTTGACATTAAAATTATTATTATTATTATTATTTTGAGTTGGAGTCTCACTCTGTTGCCCAGACTGGA
>NW_007246351.1:10607-22187 GCF_000164805.1 Carlito syrichta | reverse complement strand
CACCGCAGCCTCGACCTGCTGGGCTCCGGCGATTCTTCTGCCTCAGCCTTCCAAGTAGCCGGAATTACAGGCATGCGCTACCATGCCTGGCTGATTTTTTGATTTATTGTAGAGATGAGGTCTCGCCTGCCCAGGCGGGTCTCAAACCCCACGGGCTCAGGCAATCCACTCGCCTTAGCCTCCCAAAGGCGCGGGATTATAGGCTGAGCCACCGAGCCCGGCTTAAAATTATTTCTAATTAATGTTTTTGAATTGACTACGTTTATATATGTTTATTCTGTACAATATGATGTTTTGAAATATTTATGTACATAGAATGCCTAAATTAAGCTAATTAAATATGTATTGCCTTACATACCATTTTTGTAATGAGAAAATTATTTTAGTCCAAAATCAAAATTTACTTAAAAAATACGCGTAGCTACAATTTATTTTCTGGTAAAAAACATAAGTTTTTATTACTAAAACAAGTTTAAATGCATAATATGTTGAATGCCATCTTTGTATTATTATTTTTAATTTTTATTTAAAATTGTGGGATACAATTCAGGGCTAGGTATACAAATATTCATCGTGCAGATACCCTTATCGATGAGGTATGCCCCCTCTTCCCCCAGGCAGATATTGACTACTGTCAATCCCACCTCCTCACTCCCCCACCCCCTCCCTGCAGTTTCCTATCACTTTCAATCCTTTTCTTATAGTAATATGGTAGTTGTTCAAGGTCCACTTATGAGTGAGAACATGTGATACTCAGCTCTTTATTTCTGTGATAGATCACTCAGTATTATAAACTCTAATTCCATCCAGGTTGCTGTGAAGTTCATGATTTTGTTCTTCTTTATGGCTGTGTAGTATTCCATTGTGTATATGTACCACATTTTTTTTTATGCAGTCCTCTTCAACCTTCCATATGACCCCTAATTCCCCTACTGGGAATATACTCGGAAGAACTCAGGTCACTCTATAAAAAAGAAACTTGCACACATATGTTTATCACAGCATTATTCACAATAGCAAGAACATGGTATTCTCTTTTAAATACAGTTTTCTTTTTGTTGGCAGTCTTACAGTTTTCTGCTGTCTCATCACTGGGTCTTTCTCCCTTTTCAAAGAAGCTCTCGGGTGACATTTTTTGCTCTCCTTGTGCCTAGCATTTTTGGCAAATATTTCTCAAAATGTTGTTTCTCAGTTTTGTTGCCATATCCTTTTTGACCCACTTTTGCTTAGCTTTAATTTTTGTGCTTATCTCAACAAACACAATTTTTTTTATAGTTCTTACTTATTCCATTCAGACTGCAATAACAAAATACCTTAGAATTGGCAATTCATAGCCAGCCAAAATTTACTGCTCACAGTTCTAGAGGCTGGGATGCCCAAGACCAAGGCACTCATATTTTCCATGTTTAATGAAATCTTCTTCCTATATGTCTTGATATTGTGGAAAATGCAAAAAATTTCCTTTAGGCCTCTTTGATAAGGTCACTAATTTCATTTTTGAGGGTGGACACCTCCTGTCTTAATCATCTTCCAAAGGCACCATTTCTTAATACCACCATAAGTTGGAGGATAATTTTCAACAAATGAAATCTGGCAGGACATACATATTCATATTCTAGTGACTTCTTTCTTAGTTCTTTTATCTAAAAGTTGTTATTGCTTTTTCTAGTGGATTTTTAACTAAGCAAACTCCTAATCATGTCCTAAAGGACCTTAAATACTCCAGTATTTTCTAACTTACATATCTTTGTTTAAAGATATCTAGCTTTGCAGGCAATTTCCTTATATCTTTTCAAGATAGCTAATATATAAGCTGTTAAATTTATCACTACCAGATACTTAGGAAATTTTTATTCAAGATTAAATAAATCCATCCCATGATACAAGTTACTGTGATTCAAGAATCTGCTATTTTTATTTTGAATTCAATTTTAACTTTTAAAACTACATATTTTAATGGAACATAATGAAATTGTTGAGTGGAACTCTAAAGTGGTTTCTATGTAACATATATAAAAAATTACACGGATATTCTAGTAAATATATTTAAGACATATTTCGACATGATAATCAGAAAACTACTTATAATTCATCTTTAACTACAATTTAGAAAACAATGCCAACATTTCTATCATATTCAGTTTATCTGTTACATACTATATTGATTTATCTAGTTAAAATTGAGATCATAAATGCATAAATATTTTACCATGGACTTTTTGTAAAGTTTGCTTGACTCCTCTTTACCCATCATAGAAAAAATGAATATCTGAGTACCCGTTACTTCATTTTTGGAAAACCTGTACTTTTATTATGTCTTTTTCATTAAGAACTCACCATTCTGTTTAAACTAATTTGCCATATAAATCTCTATACACAGTGCTCTGTGCTGTGTAGAAAACACACACAAAAACTGATAAACCAGGACTCTGACTTCCAGGACTCATAATCTAGTGGAATGAAAGCCATTACTACTAAATTTCTATTAACCATCAAATAAAATTAACGTTTTATTTTTCAAAATTTAAAAATATACTAGTTATTTTCTTTTTGGGAAAAGAATAGATTTGTGAATTTTCATTTTAGTCTTTCCAAACTATACTCCTGGTATTTAGGAAACCTTGAATTTATTGGTACCATGAATCACAATTTGAGATTCTTCCCCTAACTATGATCCAAATTTTAAAACGTGGAAACAATAGAACAGAATCTGTAACGTTGCAAATATCAGGGATCATTACTTAATGTCTGGGTCTCTTTCCAAGTTAGTGCCATTTATTCTTCCTAACTAAATGGAATTTGTTTACCCTCACCTGTTTTTTAACCTTTAATTACGTATGTTCTATGAAATGGAATCTACCATTTTTTATAATTTAAATTTTTAACTTTATCCAATATCTTCCCCTCTACATAGAAATGTTTATTTAGCTATTGGGATCTAATATACTGTTTTATAGATCATGAAAATTTATGTGAAGCTAACAAAAATAATGTAACAAAGCAGTCCCTTTTAATATTCATTGGATTGCTGTTTTGTGTAAATTACTGAAATAAATATTTTTCTTCTATTATATATAATCCTAATTACAATACAGCAAGTTAAGTATCATGGTCTCTGAATTATGGGAAATAAAATACATATAAGGAAGTCCAGAAACTGTAACTTGTGCAAGTTCACATAAAAAGTTATAGAGACTGAACCAAAGTATGCCTATCTTTAGAGACAAACGTTTATCATTAGGCATCACTCTCCTTTTGTCAGGTTCTGTATTTATTTCTATGCAACTCACCTTCCAACACTGTCATGGGATTGCCACTGTTCTCTACCCGCATTCTGCTCTACTTGCCTGGACACTAGTGGCAGCCTCGGGATTGATACTTTATCCGGTAAAATATGTGGCCTACCTGGGATACAAAACTGTCCCCAGAATCAACCAGTATCACCTGCATTTAGGATTCAATCTGCCTACTCATTGCACTGGAAAATCTCCATCTCTCAGGACTACTGGTCCACTGTAAATTCACCGTCTTCCCTTGTATTTTGTATTGATTCCTGCATTTCTTTGCATTCCTGAGAATTCCCGCCTCCACTATGTTCTTTGTGCTTTAAATTTCAGTACTTTAAATTTGATCCCCTGTTCCCCTTCAATGCCTTAGGTGAAAAGCAAACTAAGGTGGCAATAACAGTTGTGACTTTGCACCCAAAAGAACCTAAGTTTGAATTTTTACCTCTGCAGCATGTTAGTTGTGAATGAGTTATTTCACTTGTCTTTACTCTGAATAGATTTGTGCTCCTAAATTAATTGAAATCATACAATGTTCTAGTGAACTAGGTCAGATTATCTAATTTTGTTTATATCATTATTGGTATATTAACTCTTAAGAGCTTGTTCTTTGTTCAAAACTCAGTCTTTAAATTACAGAGCCTTTCTGCTTTATAGCATCTTACTTTATTTTGTATTGATTTTCTTTACAATTTTTTATTCTGATTGTTGTAAACAATTTTAGCAATGCAGTTAACAGTATTAGTTACCCTAGGAGGCTATATGTGTGCTTTGGAGTACTGCACTGACACAGAAATATGAGCTGCTGATGTTGACTGCCTACAAATGTGTGTGGATTGACTGTGGTGAGAAGAGTTGTATGGATTTTCCTGACTCTAATTTGCCCCCCCTAAAAAAAAAATAGCAGCAGGTGTTCTAACATGCTTTCTCTAGCTCCCTTGAGATGCTGTAGCTGTTTGGAACATCGTCATGGTAAGTTACATTTGCTAACATTTCTCCTTTCTCTCTGTGCTCAGATGATCATTAATCATTTATTGCTAGAAGGGAGAAAACCATACAGTCTTTCTAACACTGAATTTGGGAGGAAAGTTAAATCTATTTTCATTTACTCTGGCCTTGGATTTCTCATTTCAAGTAATCTGAACTGAAAAGGATGCTTTTAAAAAGTCAAGTTATCCATCGGATCCCAGGCAGAAGGTTAAGCGTCTACCAGAGCCTTGTCTTGTGAGCCTTGTGGGATTCCCCTTAGCTGTCACACTGAAAGCTTGAGAAGAAGGGGCCTTAAATCAGACTCAGCAGAAGTCACAGTGATGGGAATTGATGCTTGCATTACTTATAGGTGCAGCTGACCCTCCTAATCTGCCAGTGTGCATTTTGAGTTTAGTTTCCCAAAGGGAGTCATTAGGGTGCACTGACTCATTTTCTGAACTTCAGAAATTTACAGGGTCCTGGTGATGCCCAATCATTTGTTTA
The DNA here is from genome assembly GCF_000164805.1 of Carlito syrichta. Lineage (NCBI taxonomy): Eukaryota > Metazoa > Chordata > Mammalia > Primates > Tarsiidae > Carlito > Carlito syrichta. The sequence continues at coordinate 17,430 of NW_007246351.1, read as the reverse complement.
TTCAGAATGGCTGAGACTGGAGCCCATGGTCAATAAACCAAAAGAAATAGACAGATTAAGTGACAATAAAAACCCCAGTCTTAAGCTCTTGACCATTTTATTCTACTTACATGAACTAAATACTTACATTTAGATAGATATAATCTTAGAATAAAGTGGCTTTATTTCAGGATCAAATAAAGTGAGGATATGAAAACATATGTAGACCAAAAGCAATATAAGATGTTATGTTACTAATAAAATGGGATAATAAATATACCAATTCTACTAACCTTTTTTAAATCTAAATTGTAGAAACAAATTCTAAATATCATAGAATTTTGAAAATTTAATGGGTTTGGGCTCATTTGACCATGGATAATCACCTTACATTTTAGTAGAATAATTGAGTAGATCAAAATTCAATATTATTCAAACTAACCCACCAAATAATGATGAAATTTGAATTTCTAGCCTTATGTATTCCCCAAAATGTTTTTATTTTATTGATATCTTATAAATTTTGACTCTGAAACACTGATGTGCTACAAATCTGGTTATACATAAATAGTAAACACATTCTAATGCTAAAAACTGTGCAGTTATAAATAGGATTTTATTATTAATATTTTTACTATTTTTAATTATTAAAATATTCTTACTACTAATATTATTTCTTGTTACATAAAAGTGATCTCAAGTTTTCAGAGAGTGGGTTATTACTCTCCTCATTTTTTGTCCTTTTTGTTTCATTTTGACTGTCTTTTCCTAAAGATGGGTACAAGGTCAATGATATAATATTTACCTCTATAATTTTAAAGGTTACTAATTAGTCTCTGATTGCATCTGAGATGTACATTACAAAAAGTACACGTCTTGTTATGAAGAGAATTTAAAAAATACTAAAAGTCAGCTGTGCGCGGTGGCTCAAACCTGTCATCCCAGCAATTTGGGAGGCTGAGGCAAAAGGATTGCCTGAGCCCAGGAGTTTGAGACCAGCCTGGGCAACTTGGTGAGAACTTGTCTCTATGATAAATCAAATTAGCTGGGTGTGGGGGCATGAGCCTGTAGTTCTAGCTACTTGGAAGTCTGAGGTGGAAGGATCGCTTGAGTCCAGCAGGTCGAGGCTGCGGTGGCCATGAGTATGCCCCTGCACTCCAATGTGGGTCACAGAGTGAGACTACAACCCCCCCCCAAAAAAGTGTCAAGACTGTGCAGAGAGCTTTGCATCTCACAGAGCATTTCATAAGCTTATTACATTTATTTCTCCTAAAATCATGTGTGTTTTATAATGTATTACCCTCATTTTTCAATTAGAAATTTATGGTTTTAAAACGTATGTGACTTAGAACAAAGCTTACTCCTAATAAGTAGTAGTGACCACATCTTCTGACTCTGAAGCCTGAGTACTTTCCAGGGTCACAAGACGGTGCTTTCTCAGTATCCAAGTGAACTACCATTTCCTTCCCTCTACTTGTACAGTTGCTTGTGTAATTTAGATGTAGGACCTTGAAATTAGAGACAGAGATTTTTTCAGTGCAGTGACCTAGACAATATTCAGAGTAAATGAACTCATTGTCAACCCTTCACCTCCATTACCTCCACTAAGAGGTACAACCTCTCCATATGCCATGCACTTGCCAGCGTGACCCTGACAATGCAGAGAGTCCTTGAATGCAGTGACTGTGGCTTTGTTCTCATTATCACTGAGTGGTTAATGATCCATGCTCCATTTTCTGCTGGTTTAGAGGTGCTCAGGAGATTCATTTTCCTCCCTAAACTCCTTTTCCTGAAGCTTTTCCTTAAACAAATTATTTTGAATTCTCTCAAATAATTTGAATTTTCTCAAATAAGCCACAGTTTTGCATTTAAAGTAAAAATGTGATTTGGAACACAATCACAATTCTTTTGGAGTCAAGTCTGGTGAGTGGAACTGATGACTCATTAGAGTCTTATTTCTTAGGGGTAAAAAATATTAATTGTAGGCAAGTCGTATTCTTCCCAAGTCACCTTGATGTATCTTTTTGAGTAACCAGATTCAAATGTTCTCCTTTTTTTCATGTTTTTCTCACACTCAAACATATTTGGGCTGTCATTGCTGCTTTGACAACAATGTTCTGATGTTAACTGCATGTTCTGGCACTTAATTCAATTCTGATTCTAACCACTTGGAGAGAACATCAGCCTCCACAGATGTAAGAGCTCAGTCCTCACTCCAGAGTCTGGTTCCAAGCATTGGAGTCACACGCACTTCTGACCAACCAGCTATAAATTTGGAGGTTCTCATCAATTTCAATAAGATACTACAATGATTGTTTCAGCTCTATTCACAATAGCAAAAACATGGAACCAACCATGTTGCCCATAGAAGTTGGACTGGATTTTTAAAAATGTGATATATGTACACAATGGAATATTATGCAGGCATAAAGGACAAACATATGGGCTTTGCAGCAACTTGGATGGATTTAGAGTCAATCATACTCAGTGACCTATCACAGAAACAAAGAACAGAGTACCATGTGTTCTCACTCATAAGCAGATCTTGAACAATTATAATACTATACGAAAGGGATTGGCAGTAGTGGGAAACTGTCAGTGGTAGGGTTAGCAGTTGAAGGAAACTGCTAGGGGAGGGAGGGGCATACCTCATCAACAAGGCTACCTGCATAATCAACATTTGTACACCTAACCCTGAATTGGACCCCACATCTTTATAACAAAAAATAATAAATAAATAAATAAATATACTAGAAATTTATGGAAACTTATGGAACTCATGGAACTTAGAAAAGCACTGTATTGACAATTACAATTTTATTATAAAAGATACAGCTCAACAACAACCAAATGGAAGAAACAGATGGGCAAGGTCTAGGCGGTTTCTGGATGCAGAGCTTCACTGCCCTCTCTGCTTGGAGTAAGGGTACATCACTCTTGCAGCTTATTAATTTGTTCACCAAAAAAGATGTTTTTTGAGCTTTGGATGCCCCGAGTTTTATTGGAGTCTTATTATGTGATTGGTGAAGTGATTGCACTCAGTCTTCTGTTCTCCCTCATCTCTGAAATGAGGGAGGGAATGAGATGACGCTGAAGGTTCCAATCCTTCAATTATGTACTTGGTTCTTTTGGTGTGACCAGCCTACCCTCTTGAAATAATCTAAAAGCTCACCTTGAGTCACCTAGTAAGTATGAACTCAGGTATGATCAAAAGAGACTTTTTACAAATGAAAAGAGATAATCTCATGATTTTGAGAAAACAAATTCAAAGATTTATGAAGTCAGGAGCCCAGACAAAAACAAAATATAACTTTTATTATAACAAAACTATTGACCCTTCATAATTTACTTTTCAAATTGATTTAAAAATAATTGTTTATAAAAAATAACATACACTACTATAACAATTCAATTTTGGAATAACTAACACTATATATTAATATGTGTTGTGAAAGAAAAAAAGAGAAAAAAGCATACCCAATCTTTTGCAGCAAGGAGACAGCATCAGTCAGCCCTGAGTGGAATGTCTGTGATCAGAACGTTGGTGAGATCAGATAGCTTGCATTTACCTATGTCAAATTGACTGAAGCCACTGATAAACTGTTATAAAAGTGTAGATCTTTGTAGTCGTTCTTTCAAGGAAGTAATGTTTCTTATATGTCATATTTTAGATATTAACAGTTTTTGTTTATTCTGAGTACCTATCTAGGAATGGTTACATTAATAAATTGTGCGGGGACATTTATAAGTTCCACTCACTTAGCAGCTGAAACTAACTACACATTTGTGTCTCATCCTGTAAGATAAACCATTATTCTGTGCAGCAGGGAGATGTTTGGAGACAACATGTGCAGTAGACGGGGTTTCAGGATGAATTAGATCATCTATGCTCAAATTAAGCTCCATCTCTCACCTGCCAAATTCCTTTGGACAAGTTCTTTCCTCTTCCTCAATTTCCTTCTGAAAAAATTACAACAGTACCTTACTTACTGGTCAGTTGCGAGCAGTAAATTAATTAATTAATATGTTTAAAAACACTTAGTAGTGTCCAGAACACACTATTGAATAAATGTTGATGAGGAATTCTGAGTTTTCATGTTGACTCTAGAGAACATTTATTATAGCCCATAATCTAGTACTCATCATTATTTAGATTTTCTGATTGCCTTACTCAAAACTAGTATTATTATATTATCATTTTACCACACACATACCTCTATAAGTAAGTAATAGTTGATTGTCTTAGTCCATTTTCTGCTTCAATAACAAAATACCCACAGACTGGGTAAATTATAAACGTTAGTTTTTTTGGCCTATGGTTTTGGAGAATGAGAATTCCAAGAGGATGGTTCTGAGCATCTGATAAGGGTCATCCCATGGTTGAAAGGTAGAAGGCAAAAGAGAGAACAGGAGACAGAGAGGAAAAGTGAGCCAAACTCAAGATAACTAGCCCACTCTCGAATTAATCAATTCATGAGAGTGATGCTCTCATGTTCCAACTATCTCCCAAAGAACTCATTTCTTCCTTTTTTTAAATTTATGGTAACAACTATTATAGCTATTATCTTCATTCATTAAATAGCCAATTGTGAATCAGAAACCTTTTTAAAAAATTACATATATATATATATTTTTTAAATTGTGGGGTACAGTTAAGGATTAGGTATACAAATATGCATTGTGAGGTACCCTTGTTGATGAGGTGTGCCCCCCCATCCCCAGACAGATATTGACTACTGTTAATCCCACCTCCCTTTCCCTCCCTGCCCCTCCCCCATGGTTTCCCGCCACTGTCAATCCTTTTCTTATAGTATTACGATAGTTGTTCAAGGTCCATTTATGAGTGAGAACATGTGATACTCAGATCTTTTGTTTCTTACCCGCACATGTATGTTTATCACAGCATTGTTCACAATAGCAAGATTATGGAGCCAACCACGCTGTCCATCAAAAGAGGACTGGATTAAAAAAATGCGGTACATATACGTGATGGAATATTACGCAGCCATAAAACAGAACAAAATCATGAATTTCGCAGCAACCTGAATGGAACTAGAGTTTATAATACTGAGTTAACTCTCACAGAAACAAGGACTCACTTCTTAACATTGCCATAATAGCAACCCTGTTTCCAACACACCAACTATTAGGAGACACAATAAAACCACAGCACTTATCTTGATTAGTTTTGCTGGTGATCATTTCCTAATGGATTTTATTTTGACAGCTCTTGTCTTATCTTGACACCTCCTGTTAAAGTTATTTATATTTGAATGTCATTTTCCTTTCTGTAAAGTACAATATGATCTGGTTCTGGAAGTGTTATGAGTATTAAGCTATACAGTGTGGATAAAAATATCTAGTACCTCATAGGATGGGCTCCGAATTTCAAAATGTGTGTGATGTAGAGAAGGTAAACTGATTGAAAGGTAGGGTATGCGTAAGTTTTCTTTAAATTGTTGCAACATCCTTGATTATGTAATTACTCTGGGGGTTGTTGGCTGACATTGGCTATTGGAAGAGCTAAAGTTCCCCAGGGCACATCGTGACACTTCCTGACAGAGGAGCCTTGACAAATGTTTATTTCTTTTCTCTGAATAGATTTCTGTGATGTAAAGAAACAGAAGTGTTCTTCTGTTTATTAGAGATGCTTAATTATTCTGACTTGTCTCAGTATTTATAATTAGTTTTGTCCATCCCAGGCATTTGGACAGTCTGGTAACCAAAGATGAGGATAATGAGGATGGTGATGATGAAGATGATGATGAAGAGGATAGTAAATAGGATCATGGATATAGCTTTTTCTTAGATAACGTCTGTTTGGGATGCAGCATGTGAGTGGGATATGTTCACTACATCCTATAATTCTAAAAACAATAAGTTTCAAGTTAATTGCCCACACTTAAAACAAGGAAGTTTAAATACTTCCTTCAAGGTCACAAAGCAAGAAGGAGCAAAACCAAAATTCAATTCCCTATGTTTTCCCCAAGGAGACTCTGTATACAGTGAGGATGATCCCTGTCTATTTATAGTTTGCTCCAAATTTGATCACTTGGGATAAAACAATTGTTCACTACTGCTCTAATTTCCAGTTGCCAAGGTAACAACCATTCTCAGAATTCATCACAGAAAAACTACAAAACATCTTATATTACTCATGAGCTGTATTTATGGACTAAGTTATCTTAAAACATCTGCTGGTAAGACACTAAGGAGAGTTTTATATTAAAATTTAAAACCTGCTTCTGAATTATACGTTTACCTTTGTTTCTTAAAGGTATTTTAAAGCCCTCATTACTTACGAAGAGAAATCTTTCACGGTCATCTCTGACATGGTATTAAGACAGACACAAAGTAAGAAAGAGAAAAGAACACATTTCCCAAATGTAATAAGCCATAAAACAAAAGGAATATTTTTAAGTGATTCTTTCTTGACACTGGTGCTTCCTGAAATGCAGAAGGGGTTCAAAAGAAAATGCATTTTGAAAAATCAAAGTATTTTGCTGGATTTTGTCTTTGAAGCGCAAATATTCTTGCTTTAAATTGAGATATTTAATTTAATTTAATTAGCAAATAATCTGAAACACAACAATATTTCAGGGTAGAGGCCTCTAAATTTTCATCCATCCCGTGGACAATCAAAGCAAAATGCATATGGAAAATCAGTTTGGAAGATTAGCATAAAAAACACAGCATTCACTCTACACTTTGTGTGTGTGTGTGTGTTGGAGCCTCACTCCGTCGCCCAGACTGGAGTGCAGTGGCCGCTCCCGGTCACAGCAACCTCGACCTGCCGGGCTCCGGCGATCCTTCCACCTCAGCCTTCCGAGTAGCCGGAATTACA
>NW_007246351.1:0-10172 GCF_000164805.1 Carlito syrichta | reverse complement strand
CCCAAGCAGGTCTCGAACCCGCGGGCTCAGGCAATCCACTCACCTCAGCCTCCCAAAGGCGCGGGATTACAGGCGGAGCCACCAAGTCCGGCTTAAGATCACTAAAATACTATTCATTCTTGATCTGGGTATAGTTAGCATCAACAGGTGAGAACTTAACCCTTGGAAAGAGGATAAAAGCAGAATATGATTTCATAATTCCTTTCATTCTCTTCCTCAGATTTCTCTTCCCTCTTTTCCACAATTACTAATACTGAGTACTGTCTATATTCTAGAATTATTCTAAGAAGTCTATAGTTAGTAACTTAATTATGACAGTATTTCTATATGGTAGAAATTATTTTATTCCAGTTTCACAGATAACTGCAGTAATGCAGAAAATTAAAATAAGACCGCTACCTGTCTCAAACACAAAAATCAAATACACATGGATCAAAGACATAAACATAAAGCCTCAAACCTTAAGAAATATTAGAAGTTGCAGGAGACACCTCATGAAAATTGGAACTGGCAACCCATTCCTGTTCAAAGCCCCAGATGTCCATGCCATGAAAGATGAGATAGACAAGTGGGACCTCATCAAACCGAGAAGCTTCTTCAAAGCAAAATAAATCATCAAGAGAGCGGGGAGACAACCCACAGAATGGGAAAAAAAATATTTGCCAACTGGGTATCTGACAAAAGCCTAACACCTAGGATCTACAAGGAACTCAAAGGCACCAAAAGGGAGGGGGGAAGCCTCATTAAAAACTGGGCAAAAGATATGAATAGACAATGCTCAAAAGAAGACATATGAGCAGCCAGCAGCCAACAGATATGTGAAAAAGTGCTCAGCCTCACTAGTCATCAAAGAAATGCAAATTAAAATCACACTGAGATACCACCTAACTCCAGTCATCATGCCTGTCATCAATTACTCAGAAAACAACAGATGCTGGAGAGGATGTGAGGAGAAGGGAATACTTCTAGACTGTTGGTGGGAGTGTAAACTGGTACAATCTCTGTGGAAAATAGTGCGGGGATTCCTAAAAGTTCTAAAAATCAACCTTCCATATGACCCAGCAATCACCCTTCTGGGAATACACCTGGAGGAACTCAAATCACTCTATGGAAAAGATACTTGAACACACCTGTTTATTGCAGCACTATTCACAATAGCAAAAACATGCAAACAACTATGCTGTCCACTGAAAGTGGATTGGATTAAAAAAATGTGGTACATATACACGATGGAGTATTATGCAGCCACAAAGAAGGACAAAATTATGAACTTCACAGCAACTTGGATGGATTTAGAGTCTATAATACTGAGTAATCTATCACAGAAACAAAGAACTGAGTATCACATCTTCTCAGGCATAAGTGAACCCTGAACAATTATAATACTATAAGGAAGGGATTGGCAGAAATGAGAAACTGCTGGGGGTGGGGGACACTTCATCAATTAGGGTATCAGATCTCAAACCAGGTGTAGTGTAGTCGGGACCAAAGTGAGGCCTAAATTTTACCTGTACAATGACTATTTGTATATCTAACTCTGAATTGTACCCATCTTTAAAATAAAAATAAAATCAAAAATAAATAAATAAAATGCAGTGTTCTTTTATAGTCTAGCTTAGGAACTGACAAAAATCTTATTGAGCCAGGCTCGGTGGCTCAGCCTGTAATCCTGTGCCTTTTGGAGGCTGAGGTGAGTGAATTGCCTGAGCCCACGGGTTCGAGACCTGCCTGGGCAGCAAGACCTCATCTCTACAATAAATAAAAAAATCAGCCGGGCATGGTGGCGCATGCCTGTAATTCCAGCTACTCGGAAGGCTGAGGCGGAAGGATTGCCGGAGCCCAGCAGGCCAAGGCTGCGGTGGCCGGGAGTGGCCACTGTACTCCAGTCTGGGTGACAGAGTGAGACTCCAACTCAAAAAAAAAAAAAAAAAAAAATCTTGATTGCCTCAGTCAAGGAGTTTTTCAACAAGAGTGCTGTAAAAATAAAATGAATATCACCAAAATGAAAACATATTAAAAATAATGGAATATCACCCAAATGTCAAAATTAGTGGAGGCAAAGGATATTTATTCAGTGTTTCATTAGCAAGGAAATCAGTCACTATCACTTGGCAGAAACTCAGGTAGGGGAGTCACAAAACTTCATAGTGAAAGAAAAGGTAGACTTCAGGTATGTGCCAATTGGAGGTTTTGGGCATAATGAAACTTTAGCCTGGCTAACTGGATGTGACAATGATACATGATTGTTAAGGGGAGTATATGTGCCTCTCACTAAATTAGAAGCAGGGACAAAATTTAGGGAACCTGACAGTTACTGACGGAGTTTTTTCCATTTGGGGTAGATTTCTACAAAGGCTATGCTTTGGCTTCCTGGGCAGTTTACTATGGCAGGCTGTAGGTTAGAGCTCTTTATTTCCATATGGTCTGACTATTGTCCATTTGTATAATAAGTCTTTTTGTCTTATTAATTGAATATAAGCAACAATGCTAGAAACCATGGAAGTAAAGAGGGGAGATGTGCACATTTGGCGTGTCCTTGATGCTATGACAGAGAACCCCATCTCTTCTTTCTTGTCTCACTTCTCCATTTCCTATACTCTCCTTATCCTACCCCCTTCTTTTTCTAATAAAAAGAAGATGATTTGCCAATGTCAGTATCTGGGAATGAGAAAATAGTTTAACTCTTTTCCCCTAATCTTCTACACACGTGTGTCTAAAGCCTTGAAAGTAATACAACTGAAAGTTCTTTCTCTGTTGCAGATTTCCCAGCAAGTGCTTTTTTTGAGAAATCCTGGTGAAAAAGTTTGGAAGCATCTTTTTCTCTAATACGAGAAACTCAGCTGGCTATTTTGACCTTGTGTCACATTGTCCTACACTGTGGTGGTTTGCCACACACAAACTCCAAATTCAGTTGAATTGACAAAACCGACCAGACCCATAACCTTATGTTACCATTAAGATCTGCTGAATGAATGAGATGCAAGATGACAATTTAGTCAGGGGCCACTGAATACTCAGAGATGAAATGCATGCATGTTCAACCCACCCATGTTACATTCACACTCAACCAAGACACTAATATGTCTTTGTCATTTTCATTCCTGGTCATATTATTAGTCATCCTCAATTCGTTGTTCTTGCTCAGAGAATGAGTAGCATCTGACAGGACAGTTGTCTGCAATTTTGGACAACTGTGAAAAATATGTACATTTTACTAAAGGCACAAGTGTGATATTTCCAAAGCATAAGTTAAATTAGAAAATACAATGTCTTCTCTAAACCATTTTCTATTTGAAGGCAAGTTGGATTTTCTTAAAAAATCACCCAACACTAAACTCTTCCCTGGAAGGAAAATTACGCATATATATATATATATATACTTTTTGCTTTATTTGCACTTATTTATGGTTATAGCTTCATTGTCAAATGTATGACCAAAAGCTATTGTGAATTCTATCTGCATTTGCCACCAGAACTAAAATGACTTGTAACAAAAGTATAACGCTAACCTTAATAACACTTCTTTATTTTATGCTACATCATAAAAACTGTTTTTGTTTCTATTTATAATTTTCTTGGCTCCAACATTTAAATTTTCCTAAATTATTTATTTATAATACAATGTTCTCTGAAGGTTCATGTAACCCAAAGGAATGCTGCTCTCACTGAATCAGCATATAACCCATCACATCAAAAACATTGATGAAACGATTTCCAAAAATATATCCAAAACACCTAAAATTTCCTTAAGAAAGAATAATATATATTATATCCTATTCTAGAAACAGAGTTATCTAGTATTTTTTTGTTTTGGAGGGCTTGGAGTTTTGTTTCTAATTTTCACACATCTTGGGTTTTACAGCAAACAAGACTCAATTCACTGTAATAAAAAAAGTACGTTCTTATACTATCTGTGATCAGATCTCACAAACTATTTAGTTTTATGACTCACAGTCACTGTCTTTTCAAAGGCTCTTTAATATATCATTAAAAGAGTTGATTCACATTTTAAATAATAAAATTTTTCAATTTGGTAACGTGCGTTAGGAGTCATGTTTAGTATTTTAGGTTTACTATTCCTCTGGAATCTTAGAACAGTAATATTAATTGGACACTATTTTACTCTTCACTTTGTTTTGCTTTTTGAGATCCAGAAAGCTTAAGTTTAACACAGCTTATGAGAAATGAATCTGTGACTGGGAAACTGGGAGATTACCTCTTGTGGGGTTTATTTATCAGAATTCACAAAGATACAAGTCTGTATATCTACTGTGAAGTGTCAGAAAGATGTTCTTGACTTTGTGTGTATATACATGAGTGAACTTAGTTTTAAAAAGAATAGGTGCAATATAATTTTAAAACTCTGGTTTTTAGAGTTTTATATATATGCTTCAGTTTAAAACCTGATTCTAGGCCGGGTTCAGTGACTCGGCCTGTATTCCCAGCTCTTTGGGAGGCCAAGGTGAGTGGATTGCCAGAGCCCACAGGTTCGAGACCCACCCGGACAACTTGGCGAGACCTTGTCTCTACAATAAATCAAAAACTAGCCGGGTATGGTAGCGTGCACCTGAGGCAAAGGATCGCCGGAGTCCAGCAGGTTGAGGCAGTGGTGGCCAGGATTGTGCCACTGCACTCCAGTCTGGGTGACAGAGTTAGACTTCAACTCAAGAAAAACCCAACAAAACCTGATCCTATCACTTAATAGCTGGTGACTTGAGGAAAAATTACTTAATTTATCTAAGCCTGTTGCCACATCTGTGAAATGAAATAATTTTATAATATATTTTTTATAAATAAGAAATAAAAGATATATAAAATGTCTCCCACATTGTTGAGCAAGCTCCCAACAGTGATAGTATTTATATTAAATTTAAAGACAGTCTTTTATTCTCAGCATTGAAAGTGAGTTTAAAGAATTTAAGAAGCCGAGTTCGGTGGCTCAGACTGTAATCCTGCGCCTTGGGAGGCTGAGGTGAGTGGATTGCATCAGCCCCGGGGGTTCGAGACCCGCCTGGGCAACTTGGCGAGACCTCATCTCTACAATAAATCAAAAAATCAGCCGGGCGTGGTAGCGCATGCCTGTAATTCCGGCTACTTGGAAGACTGAGGCGGAAGGATCGCCGGAGCCCAGCAGGTCGAGGCTGCGGTGGCCGGGAGCGGCCACTGCACTCCAGTCTGGGTGACAGAGCGATACTCCAACTCAAAAATAATAATAATAATAATAATTGGCCTGTTGAGAAGGCAGTGGACAAGCAGGAAACTTGGTTAGTCTAAATGTCTACTAAGTCTCTCTCCAAATAGGAAGGTTATGGAAGGCACTCCATGGTTTTACTTCTGGTATAGAACCGGTATAGTTCTCCAGGAAAATTAATTTCATTCCTTAAACATTTGCTTGATAATTCTGTTAAGTTAGGCAGGTTAATAAAAGGGTACTAGAATCTTATGACTTTTAATTCTCAGACATAGTCTCTTGGGAATTAGATTATTTACAGGTAGTTCTGGGTGTGTCCCTCAAGATCCAACAGGCAAATATGTATCTTACTTGGGAGTTTCCCAGAAACAGAATTCATGAAAGCTTAGAATACAAATAGTATATGTGAGAGATAGAGGAAATTCCAACAAATTACTTAAGGAGTGAGACGAGGAAAAAAAAATTGTTGTAATAAATGGCACGTTTTCATACAAGCATTCAAGGCAAATGAAACTTAATTCTATCAGGGAAACAATAAAAGTCATCAAGATGTGAGTGAGCTGTTGCATTTTTATATACCAACTTATTATAGATAGTAGTGTAAGATCTCTTCTTCTGAGGACACTCACACCCTGGCTCATTCTAGCCATGGCCCCTTTCAGGATAACACTGGCAGTGGACTGTAAAACCAAGCAGTGACAGTGGCAACCTTGCAAGATTTAGCTGCGGTCAGAACAGACATAAAAGTACAGAAATTGTGTGGAATTTTAATCACATGAGAAACACTTTGGGGAACGATTTTACCAGAAGCTGAGATGAGGCATTAACAAACAATTCTAAGATGTTTCATTTAAGCCTGCTGGTAACCAGAAAGCAAGGATATATAATAGATACACAAAAGATCTAAAGTGAATAATCAAAGTGTATCACTGGAGAAAAATCATGTAATCACAAAAAAGACAGCAAGAAAGGAAGAAAATAACAAATAATCTACAAAGCAAACAGAAAAAGAAATAACAAAATGACAATAGTAAGTACTTAGTCAGTCATGCTTTTCTTAAATTTCAGTGGATTAAATTGTTCACTCAAAAGACATAGAACATCTGAATGGATTACAATGAGACCCAACTATTTGCCTGAAAAATGTTCACATCATCTTTTAAAATCACATGTCGACTGAAAGTGAAGAAATGAAAAACAATATTCCATGCAATTAAAGCACCTAAAAGTAGAACATGAGTATCTATATTTTTATCCCACAAAATAGACTATAAGTCAAAAGCTTTAAAAAGAGACAGAAAAAGGTCATTATATAATGATTAAGGGGTCAATTCATCAAGAGAATAAAACAATTATAGATATTTATGCATTCAACATTGGAGCACCTAAATATATAAAGAAAATACTAATAGATCTGAAGAGAAATAGACTTTTAATACAATAGTCAATGGAATAATGGTAGGAAATTTGAATGCCCCACTTTTAGCAATGCAAAGATTATCCAGACAGAAATTCAGTAGTTTGTAATTCAAACTTAAATTACACATTAAACCAAATGTCCCTAGAAACATATACAAAACATTCCATTCAACAGCAGCAAAATATTTTTTCTCAAGCATACAAGACCTTCTCAAGGATAGGGCATATATTAGGCTATAATACAAGTTTAACATATTTAAGGAGGTTGATATAATATCAAGTATCTTTTATGACCCTGATTATATGAAAGTAGAAATTAGCAAAGAGGATTTTAGAAAAATCACAAACATGGATAATAAACAACATGTACTTTAAAAGTCAATGGGTCAAAAAACAAATCAAAAGAAAGTAAAAAATATCTTGAGACAAATAGATATGCACACACAACATACTAAAACTTAAGAAATGCAATAAAAGCAGTTCTAAGAAAAGGTTTTATAGCAATTCATGATAGTATCAAAAAAAGAAAAGTTATTATTTAACAACAATTTTATACATCGAAGATGCAGGAAAAACAAGTCCCAAGTAGGACAAAGGAAATAATAAATATCAGTGCAGAAATAGATTAGAAAAACAAACAGGAAAATCAATAAAACTGTGAATTTTTAAAAAAATAAGATGATATTAACAAATCTTTATCTAGACTAACAAAAATTAAAATTATAAATGAAAAAGGGTACAACACTGCTGAGACAACAGAGATACAAAGGCTCATAAGAGAGTCCTATGTATAATTGTCCATCAACAAATTGGAAAATCTAAAAAAAAAAAAATGAGTAAACTCTTGGATTCATACAACCTACCAAGACTGAATTATGAAGAAATAGGAAATCTGAAAAAAATTAGTCATGAGAAAGGTTATTGAATCATTAATAAAGAGTCTCCCATTACAGAAAACACCAGGACCTAATAATGACTTTAAAGACAAATTTTACTAAACATTTAAAGAACTAAAGTTAATACCAATCCTTCTCAAACTTTTCCAATAAATTTAAAAAAAGGAAATATTTTTTAAGCTTATTATATGGGATAGTATTGCCCTGATATCAAAATCCAGACAAAAGCACTACAAGAAAAGTAAATTATAAGTCAGCATTTACATACATGGATGCAAATAATTCTCAACAAAATTTGCAGCAAACTGAAAGCTAGAGTATGCTAAATGCATCATTAACCATGATCAACTGGGATTTATTTCAAAAATGGAATGCAATGATGAAACCATCATTGCAAATACAAATACAAATCAATAAATGTAATATACCATATTAACAATATGAAGAGCCGGCTCGGTGGCTCAGCCTGTAATCCCATGCTTTGGGAGGCTGAGGTGAGTGAATTGCCTGAGTCCGCGGGTTTGAGACCCGCCTGGGCAACTTGCTGAGACCTCATCTCTACAATAAATGAAAAAATTAGCTGGGCGTGGTAGCGCATGCCTGTAGTTCCAGGTACTGGAAGACTGAGGCGGAAGGATCTCCGGAGCCCAGCAGGTCGAGGCTGCAGTAGCCGGGAGCAGCCACTGCACTCCAGTCTGGGTGACAGAGTGAGACTCCAACTCAAAAAAAAAAAAAAAAAAGACAATATGGAGGACAAAAACATGTTCTCATCTCAGTAAATGCAAAAAAAAAAAAAGCATTTGAAAAATCAAGAAAATCAATGAAAATCAACATCTTTTTATAATTAAAAACTCTCAAAAAATAAAATATAGATGGAAGATACCTTAACCCTCTAAAGTTCATATATGGCAAACCCATGGTTAATATCATATCCAATGTTAAAAATTTGAAATATTTTTTAAGACAAGAAAAATAGACAAGAATGTGTCTTGCCACATCTGGTCAATGTAAGTAATAGCAACTAGCAAGAGAAAGTAATAAATTTAAAACAGAAATGAAAAAAAAATTAAGGTGTCCCTGTTTGCAAATAATATGGTTTTATATGCATATAGAAAACTCAAAGAATGCCACCATCAAACTCTTAGAATTAATAAACAAATTAAGTTCATTGTTAGTGAGCTATTTAAAATGAAGTCATGAAAACAATTGCATTTATAATAACTTTTAAAAATTACCTGGGATAAATTTAACCAAGGAGGTAAAGTACTAGTATACCAAAACTATAAAGCATTGATGAAAGTAATTTAAGAAGACACAAATAAATGAAAAGATATACCATGTTCATGAGCTGAAAAAATAATATTGTTAAAATGTCCATAATACCTAAAGTAATGTATACAATTCCTATGATTTTCACAGAAATAGAAAAAAAATCAAAAATTTCTTGGGGAACCATCAAAGACCCTACATAGCCAAAACAATCTTGAACATAAAGAA
This sequence comes from Carlito syrichta, assembly GCF_000164805.1. Taxonomy (NCBI): domain Eukaryota; kingdom Metazoa; phylum Chordata; class Mammalia; order Primates; family Tarsiidae; genus Carlito; species Carlito syrichta. Next base: position 1,169 of record NW_007246351.1, on the reverse strand, counting down.
CAGAAATAGAGAGCTCAGACTACCTGATTTTATAATAATATACAAACTATAATAATCAAAACGACATGGTACTGGCATAAAAACAAACCTATAAACCAATGGAACACAATAGAGGCTCAGGAATAACTCCATTCATTAACAGTCAACTGATTTCTAAAAAGGTGACAAGAATGCACATTGGGAAATGACAGGCTTTTCAATAAATGGTGTTGGGACAACTGAATACATAAATGTGAAAAAATGGAGTTAGACTTTAACCCTACATCATGTACAAAAACCAACTCAAAATAGATTAAAGACTAAGCATGAGGCCCGCATTGTAAAACTACAAAGAAACATAATAGAAAAGCTCCATGGCATCGATCTCGGTAATGATTTTGGAATACGTCCTCAAAAACACAGGCAAAAAAAGCAAAAATAGGTAAATGAGAGGACATCAAACTAAATAACTCCTGCACAGTGAAAGAAACAAATAGATTAAAGAGGCAACTGTGAAAATGGAGAAAATATTTTAAATTATGCAACGTTCAACAATTAAGTTTGCAAACTCAAGTTAGAAAAACTCATTGCTGAATATCACTATGGTCACCTTCAAGGTACTCCCCTTGGGAAGCGATGTACTGAGGTCTGTACCTAATTCACCCATTAAAGCAATTTTGAAAGTGTTTTTTTGGAATGGTCATCAATAATCATCATTTTAACCTATATGTCCTGAATGTCATAAAATGTCTTCCTTCTTTTTTTTTAATTTTTAATTTTAAAGAGATGGGTACAATTCAGGGTGAGGTATATGAATGTTCACTGTGCAGATACGCTTGCTGATGAGGTGTGCCCCCCACCCCCAGCTGCTTCCCATTACTGCCAATCCCTTTCTTATAGTATTATGATGGTTGTTCAAGGTCCGCTTAACCACCAAAACTTAATACCATTCCACATCCAACCCCTCCACTAATAATTAAGCCTAAGCCCCCGTAAATGGGAGAAGGCTTTGAAGAAAACCCAATAAACCCTATTAAAAAAACTATACTCAATAAAAACACAACATACGTCATTAGTTCCCACATGGACTTAAACCACGACTAATGACCCGAAAAATCACCGTTGTTATTCAACTACAAGAACCTAATGGCAAACCTACGAAAAACGCACCCCCTTATAAAAATTATTAA
>NW_007246350.1:1585-12733 GCF_000164805.1 Carlito syrichta | reverse complement strand
CATGGTTAACTAGTTGGCTGGCTAATATGCTCACCTAACTAGTAGGCTGAGTAGTTGGCTGACTACTTAGCTGACCTAACTAGTCAGCCCACATGTTAGCTGACCAAACTTGTCAGCTGACCAGTTGGCTGACTATTCAGCCTATTGGTTGGCTGACTTGACTAGTTGGCTGGCTAGTTGGCCAAGCATTTAGCTTATTTAACTTGTCAGCTGGCGAGTTAGCCCACAGTTGAACTGTCTTAACTAGTCGGCTGGCAAGTGAGCAGACTGGTCAGCTAACTTAACAATTCTTATAACTTAACCAGCTGGCTAGCCACTTGAATTAACTAGCTGACTTAACCAACTAGCCAGCGGTCTAGCCTGCTGACTCAACTAGCTGTCATAACTAGATAGCCAGCTGACTTAACTAGCAGACATCACTAGCTAGACTGGTGGCTAACCAGCTGACTTAAATAGCTAGCTACCTACATATCTTGCCTTCTTTCCAGCTCAAGTAACTGCTTAGCTAACTAGCTAAACAGCTGGCTAGCGAGCTACCTTAACTAGGTGACTTAAGTAGCTAGCCAACTGGTTAGCCAGCTGACTTAACAAGCGAGCTACACAGCAAGGCAGCTAACTAGCCAGCTGACTGAACTAGCTGACTTAAATAGCTAGCTACCCAGCTAGCCAGCTGACTTCAATAGTTGAAATCACTAGCTAGATACCTAGCTAGCTAATTACCTAGCTAGGCGACTTAACTAGCTGACTTAACTAGCTAGCTAGCTATATAACTAGCTGAATTTACTAGTTATCTACCTAACAAGCAAGCTGAATTAACTAGCTGAAATAACTAGCTAGTCAGCTGTCTAGTCATCTGACTTAACTACCTTTTTATCTAGCTAGCGAGCTGGCTAGCCAACTGATTTAACAAACTGACTTAAATATCTAGCCAGCTGGTTAGCCAGCTTACTTAACTAGTTGATTAACGAGCTAGACAGCTGGCCTGTCCGGTGAATATACTGGCTGGCTTAACTAGATTACCAGGTGGCTAGTAAGCTGACTTAACTAGCTCTCTACCTCTCTAGCCACACGGATAGCCTGATGATTTAACTCGCTGACATAACTACCCAGCTAACTGGCTAGATAACTGACTTTAACTAGGTCACAACCTAGCCAGCCAGTTTGCTAACTGGCTGACTTAACTAGCTGTCTTAACTAGCTGGCCTGTTTATTTCCAGTTGAATTAACTAGCTTGCTACATAGCTAGCCACCTGACTATCCAGCTGAATTAACCATGTGACTTATCTGGCTACCCAGCTGTCTAGCTACCTGACTTAACTAGAAAACTACGTAGTTAGCCAGCTGCCTTCTCAGCTGACTTAATGAGGTGACTTAACTAGCTATCCAGTAGGCTAAACAGCTGACCTAACTAGCTAGCTACCTAGAATGCAAGCTAACTATCCAGCTGTCTTAACTAGCTGACTTAACTAGCTAGACAGCTGGCTAGTCAGCTGACTTAATTGCCTAACTACCTAACTAGCCAGTTGACACGACTAGCTGAAATAACTAGTGAGCCAGCTGACTACCCATCTGACATAACCAACTTTTTAACTAACTAGCCAGGTGGATAGACAACTGACTTCACCAGTTGACTTAACTAGCTAGACGGCTGGTTACCCAGCTGACTAAACTAGATGACTTTACTAGCTGACCAGCTGGCTACCCAACAGACTTAATTTCCTAGCCACCTACCTAGCCAGCAGCCCAGCCAGTTAACTTACCTAAATGATTTAATGAAGTAGCAAGCTGGCTAGCCAGCAGACTTAACTTCCTACCTACCTTGCTAGACAGATTGATAGCCAGTTTACTTAACTAGCTGACACAACTACATAGCCTGATGTCAAGAAAGCACACGTAACTAGCTACATACCTACATAGCCCTCTGACTTGCCAACTGATTTAACTACATAACTACTTAGCTAACATGCTGTCCATTGAGCAAATTTAACTATGTGATTTAACAAGTTAGCCAGTTGGCTAGCCAACTGATTTAACTAGTTAGGTACCCTGCTAGGTAGCTGGCTAGCCAGCTGACTTAAATATCTGATTTAAATAGCTAGATACCTGTATAACCAGTTGACTTAATCAGCTGCTTTACTAGCTAGCTATCTAGCTAGCCAGCTGGCTGGCCAGCTAACTTAACTAGCTGACTTAACTAGCTGGCCATCTGGCTGGACCGCTGACTTAACTAGCTGACTTAACTAGCAAGCCAGCTCACTGGCCAGCTGAATTAACTAGCTGACTTAACCAGTTTGTCAGTTGGATAGCCAGCTGACTTAACTCTTTAGCTACCTAGCTAGCCAGCTGAGAAGCCAGCTGTAAAGCCAGCTGATTTAACTAACTGACAAAAATAGCTAGTCAGCTGGTTAGCCAGCTGATATAACTAGCTTCCTTCCTAGCTAACCAACTGGCTAGCCAGTCCACATATCTATTTGACTTAACCTGCTAGCCAGATGGCTAGCCAGCAGACTCAGCCAGCAGAATTAACTAGTTAACCAGCTGGCTAGACATCTGACATAACTAGCTCTCTAACTAGCTAGCTGGCTAGCCAGCTGACTTACCTAGCTGATTTAATTAGCTTGCCCTCTGGCTAGCCAACTGACTTAAGTATCTCGTTAACTAGCTAGACAGCTGGATAGACAGTTGGATTAATTAGCAGAGTTAAATAGCTGGCCTGCTTGCTACTCAGCTGAATTAAAGAGCTTGCTATATATGTAGCCAGCTGGCTACCCAGCTGACTAAACTAGGTGACTTAACTAATTAGCCTTTTGTGTAACCAGCTGACTAAATTAGCAAGTTACACAGCTAGCCAGCTGGTTAGCCAGCTGACTTAACTAGGTGATTTAACTGGCTAGCCAGTCTGCTAGAGAGCTGACCTAACTATCTGGCTACCTAACCAGCCAACTGTCTAGTCAGCTGACTTAACTAAGCGACTTAACTAGCTAGCCTGCTGGCTAGCAGACTGACTCAATGGCCTAGGTTCCTAGCTAGCCAGCTGGATACCCAGCTGACTTCACTAGCTAGCTACCTACATATCCCACTGGCTTGACAGCTGACTTATCAACTTAGATACATAGGTAATCAGCTGACTAGTGAGCTGACTTAAATAGGTTACTTAACTAGCTATCTAACTGGCTAGACAGTTGACTTAACTAGTTAGCGATGCAGCTAGGCAGCTGGCTATCCAGCTGACTTAACTCACTGACTTAACTAGCTAGCAAGCAGATTTAACTAGCTGAGTTAAGCAGCTAGCGACCTAGCTAGCCAGCTGGCTTATCTAGCTGGCTTAATGAGCTAGCTATCTAGCTAGTCAGCTGACTTATTAGCTACCTAGCTACCATAAATAGCTGACTAATATAGCTACCTTTCTAGCTAGCCAGCTGACTTAACTAGCTGAAATAACTATGTAGCATGATGGCTAGCCATCTGACTTAACTAGATTTTTAACTAGCTAACAAGCTGGATAGCCAAATGTCTTATTGAACTGACTTTACTTGCTAGCCAGCTGGTTGCCAGCTGACTTAACAAGCTGACTTAACTTGCTGGCCAGCTTGTTTTCAGCTGACTTAACTAGCTGGCTACATATCTAGCCAGCTGACTTACTTAGCTGACTTAAGCTAGCAAGCTTCCTATTCACCTCTCTTAACTTGCTAGTTATCTACAAAGCCAGTGGGCTAGCCAAATGTCTTAACTAGCTGACTTGAACAACTATCTTGCTGGCTAAAAAGCTGACTTATCTAGCTAGCTACCTACCTAGCCAGCTGCTAGACAGCTGACTAAACTAACTGACTAAACCAGCTAGCCAGTTGGCTAGTCAGCTGACTTATCTCGCTGACATCACTAGCTAGCCAGGTAGCTATCTAGCTGACTTTACTAGCTAGCTACCTAACTATCCAGTTGGCTAGCCAGCTGTCTTAGCTAGCTGAATTAACCAGGTAGCCAGATGGCTAGGCAACTGACTTAACTAGCTAGCCAACTGGCTATCCAGCTTACTTAAGTAGCTGACTTAACTAGCAGCTGCTTGCTAGCCAGCTGACTTAAATATTTAGCTCACTAGCTAGCTTCCTACTTTGTCAGCTGTCTTAAATAATTAGATAACCAGATAGCTACCCAGCTAACAAGCTGACTTAAATAGTAATCGACCTTACTAGCTAGATAACTTAACCAACTAGATAACTAGTTAGCTTAATCATTATATATCGTCTTAACTAGGGGACTTCATCTGATTTATCTCATTAGCTAATGAGCTGACTATCTGACTCATCCAGCTGACTTAACTCGTTAGCTATCTAGCTAGCTAGCTGACCATCCAGTTGACTTACCTCATCAGCTAACTAGCTAACTAGCCTACTCAACCAGATGACTCAACCCGTTTGCTAACTAGCTAGCTAGCTGACTCACCCAGCAGACTTAACCCATTAGTTAACTAGCTAAATACCTGATGCAACCTGCTGACATAAACCTTTAGCTAACTAGCTATCTAGCTGTCTTAACCAGCTGACTATATTAGAAGCTCACTTACTAGAAGACTTAGCTAGCTGACTTAACTACTTAGCTAGCTGACTTAACTGGCTGACTTAACTAGTTAGCTAGCTGACTTAACTACGTGAATTAAATAGCTAACTAACTAGCTGAATAATTAGCTGACTTAATTAATTAGCCAACTATTTAGGTAGCAGAATTAAGTAGCTGACAAATAATTAGCTAGCCAATGAGATAGTTGACTTAGCTAGCTTACTGAGATAGCTAGCTAGTTAGATCACTTAGGTAGCTGACTTAACTAGTTGTCTAACGAGATAGTTAGCTGAATTAACAAGTTGGTTAAGGAGTTGGCTATCTGTTTTAACTAGTTATTAAATGAATTAACTAGCTGACAACAAGTTGGCTAACTGAGTTAGCTAGGTGACCTAACTTGTTGACTAATGAGATGACCGACTAGCTAACTTTTTTAACACGTTGGCTGACTACTCGGCCAACTTGTTAGCTGGCTTAACAAGTTGGCTGACTAATCGGCCGACTATTTAGCTGGCTTAAATATTTGACTGACGAGTTGGCCCATCGTTAATTTGGGTAAGTATTTGGCTGGGTAGTTTGCGCACCCAATTAGTCAGTCGACTAGTTGGCCGACTAGTTAGCTGACCTACCTAGTTGACCGTCTATTTAGCTGACCTAACTTGTCAGCTGAGAAGTTGGCCCAGTAGTCGGCTGATTGGTTAGCTGACATAACTAGTTGTCTGGCTAAGAGGCTGAAAGTTTAGCTTACTTAACTAGTCTGCTGGTGAGTGAGCAGACAGTTGAGCTCATTTAACTAGTTGGCTGATGAGAGAGCCAACTGTTCAGTGAAGTAACTACTATGCTGGTAAGTGAACCAACGCATGCACTGCCATAACTAATCATCTGGCTATTGAGTCAATCATTGAGCATCCTTAACTAGTCAGCTGGCGAGCAAGGCAACTAGTTAGCAGACCTGTTGTCTTGCGAGTGAGCCGACAAGTTTGTTGACCTGTTGGCTGGCATGCGAGACAACTAGTTTGTTGATGGGTTGGCAGGCGAGCAAGCCTACTAGTTAGCTGACCTGATGGAAAGTGAGGGAGCCCACTAGTTAGCTCATCAACTAGCCGAGTTGCTAGCTGACCAGTTAGCTCAGTAACTAGCTGATTTGCTAGCTTACTTAACTAGCTAGTAGACTAGGAACCTGACTAGCTGGCTGATGTAACTAGGTACCTGAATAGTTAACTGAGTTGCTGGTTCACTTAACTAACCAGCTGGCTATCTAGCTGACTTAACTAGTTGACTAGCGAGTTGGCTGGCTAGCTGGCTATCCAGCTGACTGAACTAGCTAGCTACCTGTTTGGCTACAAAGCTAGCTTCCTGTTTTAACTAGCTAGCTACCTGGCTAGCTAGCTAGTTAGGCAACCGGTTAGCTAGCTAGCAGACTGGCCACCTGGCTAGCCAAGTGGTTAAATAGCCAGCTGGCTGGCTGGATATTGGGATAGCCAGCTGGCTTAACTAGCCAGACACTCTACTGGTCAGCCAGCTAGAAATCCAGCTAAACAAGCTGACCACCTAAATGACCAGCCTGCTAACAAGGTGGCTTAACTTGCCAGTCACCTAGCTAGCCAGTTATCTAACCAGTTGATTTAAATAGCTGACTTAACTAGATAGGTATCCTGCTAGCCAACGGGCTTTACTAGCTAGCCACTTAGCTAGCCAACAGGCTAGCCAGCTCACTTAACTTGCTGACTTAACTAGCTAGGAAGCTGGCTAGCCAGCTGACTTTACTAGCGAGTGACCTAGTTAGCCAGTTGACTAGCCACTTGAATTAACTAGCTGACTTAACCAGTTAGCCAGCTGAAGTGCCAGCTGATTAAACAACCTGATATAACTAGTTAGCCAGCTGGCTGGCGAGCTGACATAACTAGCTGGCACCTCTAGCTAGCCAGGTGGATAGCCAGCTGATGTAACCAGATAGCTACTAATGTATCCCACTGGCTTACCAGCTGACTTAACTATCTAGCTACCTAGCTAACAAGTTGGCTAGTGAGCTGAGTTAAGTAGGTGACTTAACTAGCTAATCAGCTGGCTGGCCAGCTGACTTAATTAGCTAGATACCCAGCTAGGCAGCTGGCTAGCCAGCTGACTTTACTAGCTGATTTAACTAGCTAGCCAGCTGACTTAACTAGCTGACATAACAAGTTAGCTACCTAGTGAGCCTGCTGAATTTACTAGCTGAAATAGTTAGCAAGCTACCTAGCTAGATATCTTGCTATAAACCCAAATTAACTAGCTGACTTAAGCTAGCTAGCTGACATAACTAGCTGACTTAACCAGCTAGTTACCTACCTAGCGAACTGACTAAATTAGCTGAAATAATAAGCTAGCCTGCTGTCTAGCCATCTGAATTGACTAGCTTTATAACTAGCTAGGGAGATGATTAGCCAACTGATTTAATGAAGTGACTTAACTAACTATCCAACTGGTTAGCCACCTGACTTAACTTGCTGATTAATGAGCTAGGAAGCTCGACAACCAGGTGACTAAGCTAGCTGACATAATTAGTTATCCAATTGTATAGCCAGCTGACTCAACTAGTGCTCCACCTCTCTATCCACCTGTATAGTCAGCTGACTTAACTAGCTACTTAATTAGCTAGCCAGCTGATTAGCCAACTTACTTAACTAGGTCACTAACTAGCCATTCAGCTGGCTAGCCAGCTGACTTAACTATCTGACTTAACTAGCTGTCTTAAGTAGCTGGCCTGCTTTCTAGCCAGTTGAATTAACTAGCTTTCTACTACCTAGCCAGCTGGCTATCCAGTTAAATTAACCAGGTGACTTATCTTGCCAGCCAGCTGTCTAGTCAGCTGACTTAACTAGCAGGCTACCTAGGGAGCCCGATGCCTAGTCAGTTGACTTAACTAGGTGACTAAACGAGCTAGCCAGCAAGCTAGACAGCTGATATAACTAGCTAGCTACCTAGCTAGCAAGCTGAATAGCCAGCTGACTTAAGTAGCTCTCTACGTCTAGCCACCTGGATAACACGTGACTTAATTAGCTGACTTAATTAACTCCCAGCTGGCTAGGAAACAGACTTAACTATGTCACTACCTAGATAGAGAGCTGGATAGTCAGCTGACTTAACTAACTGTCTCAACTAGCTTTCCTGCTGTCTAGTCAGTTGAATCAACTTGCTTGATACATAGCCAGTCAACTGGCTATCCAGCTGAATAAGCGAGGTGACTTATCTAGCTAGCCAGCTGTGTATCCACCTGACTTAACTAGCAAACCAACTAGCTAACCAGCTGGCTAGTCAGCTGACCTAACTAGGTGACTTAAATAGCTAACTAGCTGACTAGACAGCTGACATAACAAGCTAGCTCCCTAGCTAGCCAGCTGGTTAGCCAGATGAATTCATTGCCTAGCTACGTAGCTATCCAGCAGGCTAGCCAGCTGACTTAACTAGCTGATTTCACGAAGTAGACAGCTGGCTAGCCAGCAGAGTTAACTAGCTAACTACCTAGCTACACAGCTGGATAGCTAGCTGACTTAGCTAGCTGACATAACTAGATGTTGGATGGCTAGCCAGCTGACTTAACTAGCTACCTACCTACTTAGCTTGCTGGCTTTCAAGCTGTCTTAACTTCCTAACTACCTAGCTATTCTGCTGGTCAGTGAGCTGAGTTAAGCAGGTGACTTAACTAGCCAGTCAGCTGGCTAGAGAGTTGACTTAGAGCTAGCTATCCTTCTTGGCAGCTGGCTCTCCAGCTGACTTAACTGACAGATTTAACTAGCTACCCAGCTGACTTAAATAGCTAACTTAATTAGCTAGCTATCTAGCAAGCTAGCTGACATAACTAGCTGATTCAAGTTGCTAGCTACCTAGCTACCTATCACATAGCTAGCTGACTTAACTGGCTGACTTAACTAGCTAGCTAACTGACTTATCAAGCTGACTTAACTAGCTAGCTGCCTAGCAACCCAGCTGACTTAGCTAGCTGAAATAACCAGCAAGCCAGATGGCTACACATCTCATGTGACAAGGTTTGTAACTAGATAGCCAGCTGGCTAGACAACTGACTTATCGAGCTGACTTAACTAGCTAGTCAGCTGACTAAACTAACTGACTTAATTAGCTGACCAGCTGTCTAACAGTTTTCTTTATTATCTAGCTAACTAGCTAGCCAGTAGCATAGCCAGCTGACTTAACTAGCTGACTTAACGAAGTAGCTAGCTGGCTAGTAAGCAGACTTAACTAGCTAGCTATCCAGCTAGAGTGATATGAAGCCAGCTGACTTAACTAGCTGACATAACTTGATAGACTGATGGCTAGCCAGTTGACTTAACTAGCTACCAACCTACATTTCATGTTGGTTGACAGCTGACTTAACTATATCACTACCTAGCTAAACTGCTGGCCAGTGATCTGACTTAACTAGGTGACTTAAATAGGTAGCCAGCTAGCAGCCAGTTGACTTAACTAGCTAGCTACCCTGCTAGACAGCTGGTTTGGCAGCTGATTTAACTAACTGACTTAACTAGTTAGCCAGTTGATTTAACTAGCTGACTTAACTAGCTAGCCAGCTTCCTGGACAGCTGAATTAACTGGCTGACTTAAACAGCTAGCCAGCTGGCTAGCCAGCTGACATTCCTAGCGATCTACCTACCTAGTTATCTAGCTAGCCAGCTGAATAAACTAGCTGACTTAACTAGGTACCTAGCAGCCATAACTAGCTTACTTACAAAGCTAGTTTCCTAGCTAGTCAGCTGACTCAACTAGCTAAAATAACTACCAAGACAGACGGTTAGGCATTTGACTTATCTAGCATTTGAACTAGCTAACCAGCTGGATAGTCAATTGACTTAATGTACTGAATTAACTCTCTAGCCAGCCGGTTGCCAGGTGACTTAACTGGCTAGCCATCTGTTTGCCAGCTGACTTAACTAGCAGACTTAACTTGCTAGCCAGCTAGTTGCCAGCTGACTTAACTAACTTACTTAAACAGCTAGTCTAGTGGCTAGCCAGCTGACTTAAACTGCCAGTTATCTATCTAGCCAGCTGGCTAGTCAGCTGACTAACTTAGCTGACTTAAGCTAACAAGCTGGATAGCCACCTCACTTAACTTGCTAGCTATCAATATAGCCAGCAGGCTAGCCAGCTGACTTTACTAGCTGACTTGAAGAAATATCCTGATGGCTAGCAAGCTGATTTATCTACCTAGGTACATTCCTAGCCAGCTGGCTAGACTGTTGACTAAACTGGCTGACTTAACCATCTAGCCAGTTGACTAGCCAGCTGACTTCACTCACTGACATCACTAGCTAGCCAGGTAGCTATCTAACTGACTTAACTAGCTAGATACCTACCTAGCCAGTTGGATAACAAGCTATCTTAAGTAGCTGAATTAACCAGCTATCCACCTGGCTAGCCAACTGTCTTATGTAGCTCGCTACCTAGCTAGCCAGCTGACTTAAGTAACTGACTTAACTAGTAGGTACCTAGCTAACCAGCTGACATAAATAATTAGCTAACTAGCTAGTTACCTAGTTTTCCAGCTGACTTAAATCGTTAGCTAACTAGTTAGCTACCTAGCTAACAAGCTGACTTAAATAGTTAGCTGCCTTGATAGCTAGCTGACTTAACCAGCTAGATAAATAGTTAGCTTAATTGTTATCTAACGTGCTAGCTAGGTCACTTAATCATCTGAAATATCACATTCGCTAATGAGCTGGCTAGATGATTCAACCAGCTGAATTAACTTGTTAGCTATCTTGCTATGTAGCTTAACATCCAGCTGACTTAACTCATTAGCTAAATAGCTAGCTAGCCTAATCAAGTAGCTGACTAAACCCATTTGCTAACTGGCTAGAACACTGTCTCAACCCGATGAAGTAACCATTTACTTAACTAGCTAAAAACCTGACTCAACCTGCTGACTTACTTTAGCTAACTAGCTAGCTAGCTGTCTTATCCAGCTGACTAAATTAGAAGCTGACTTAGCTAGCTGACTTAACTGGCTGACTTAACTAGTTAGCTAGCTGACTTATCTACCTGAATTAAATAGTTAGCTAACTATTTAACTGGCTGAATAACCAGCTGACTTAACTAATTAGCTATCTATTTAGGTAGAAGGTTAAGTATCTGAATTAAATAGTTAGCTAATTGTGATCTCTCTGACTTAGCTAGCTGACATAGTTAGCTAGGTAGTTAGCCAGTTGACTTAGCTAGCTGACTTAACTAGTTGGCTATTCAGATAGCTACCTGACTTAGCAAGTTGGTTAATGATTTATATAACTGTTTTAACTAGTTGGTAAACGAGTTAAACTGTTGACTTTACTAGTTGGTTAACGAGTTATCTAGGAGACAACTTGTAGGCTGACGAGTCAGCTGACTAGTTATCTGGTATAACAAGTTGGCTGACAACTTGGCTGACTTGTTAGCTGGGTTAAACAGCTGGCTGAGTAGTCAGCCGACTATTTGCCTGGTTTAACTATTTGACTGACGAGTTGGCCCCCTAGTTAGCTCGGTTAAGTAGTTGGCTGGCTTGTTTGCTGATCTAACTTGTCGGACTACAAGTTGACTGACTACTTAGCTGACCTAACTAGTCTGCCA
>NW_007246350.1:0-1051 GCF_000164805.1 Carlito syrichta | reverse complement strand
GACTTAACTAGCTAGGTAACAGGCTAGTTAGCTGGCTAGCTGACATAACTATCAAGCTGAGTAGCTAGCTGACAAGTGAACAGACTTAACTAGCAAGCTGACTAGGAACCTGAGTATCGAGCTAACTTAACAAGCTAGCTGAATATTTAGCTGATTTAACTACTAGCTGGCTAGTTAAATGTTTTAACTAGCTGATTATCTTGTAGGCTGGCTAGCTGGCTAGTCAGCTGATTTAACTAGTTAGCTACCTTTTTGGCTAGACGGCTAAGCAGCTGGCTTAACTAACTAGCTACCTGGCTGGCTAGCTGCCTAGACAGACAGTTGGCTAGCTAGCAGCCTGGTCAGCTGGCTAGCACGCCAGCTTATATAGCCAGCTGGCAGGCTGGAGAGTGTTATAGACAACCGGCTTAACTAGGCAGCCACTCTGCTTGTCAATCTGCTAGCCAGCCAGCTTAACTAGCTGGCCACCTACCTGACCAGCCTTCTAACCAGCCAGCTTAACTTGCCAGCCACCTAGCTTGCCATTCAGCTAACCAGCTGACTTAACTAGCTAACTTAACTAGATGACTTGCTTTCTAGCCAGTTGAACTAAATAGCTTGCTACATAGCTAGCCAGCTGGCTATCCAGCTGAATTTCTGGTGATTTATCTAGCTAGCTAGCTGTCTAGCCTGCTGAATTAAATATCAAGCTACCCAGGTAGCCAACGGGCTAGTCATCTGACTTAATTTGGTCACTTAATAATCTAGCCAGCTGGCTAGACACCTGACATAACTAGCTAGCTACCTAGCTAGCATGCTGGCTTGCCAACTGACTTAATTAGGTGATTAACTAGCTAGCAAGCTGTCTAGTGAGCTGATTAATTGCCTAGCTCCCTAGCTAGCCAGTTGGCTAGCAAACTGAGATAACTAGCTGACTTAACAAAGTATCCAGCTGGAGAGTCAGCACACTTAACTAGCTAGCTACCTAGCTAGACACCTGGATAGCCAGATGACTAAACAAGCTGCCATAACTAGATGCCTGATGGCTAGCCAGCTGACTTACCTAGCTACC
>NW_007246349.1:0-13927 GCF_000164805.1 Carlito syrichta | reverse complement strand
CAGTTGATTTACCTAGTTGACTTATATAGCTAGCCAGCTGTCTAGCCAGTTCACTTAATTAGCAAGCTACCTAGCAAGCCAGCTGGCTAGCCAGCTGACTTAACTAGGTGACTTAAATAGCTAGGCAGCAGGCTAGACAGCTGACTTAACTATCTAGCTACCTAGCTAACCAGCTGTCTTGCCAGCTGACTTAACTAGGTGACTTAAGCTAGCCAGCTTGCTAGCAGGCTGACCTAAATTCCTAGCTACATAGCTAGCCAGCTGGATAGACAGCTGACTTAACTAGCTAGCTACCTACGTAGCCTGATTGCTTGTGAGCTGATTTACCTACCTAGCTCACCAGCTGTCTAGTGTACTGACTTAACCAGGTTACTTAACTAGCTTGCTCACTGTCTAGCCAGCTGACTTAACTAGCTAGTTACCCAGCAGGCCAGCAGGCTAGCCAGCTGACTAAACACGCTGACTTAACTAGCTAGCAATCTGACTTAATTAAATGACTTAACCAGCTACCTACTTAACTAGTCGAAACACCTAGCTAGCCAGATGGCTTGCCATCTGACTTAACTAGCTTTTTAACTACCTAACCAGATGGATAACCAACTGACTTAGTGAGTTGACTTAATTAGCTAGCCAACTGTCTGCCAGCTGACTTAACTACCTGACTTACCCAGCTAGTCAGCTGGCTAGCCAGATGACTAAACAAGCTGGCTACCTATCTAGCCAGCTGGCTAGCCAGCTGTCTTTCCTATCTGACTTAAGCTTGCAAGTTGGCTAGCCAACTCACTTAACTATCTTGCTAACTACCTAGCTAGCAGGCTAGCAAGCTGAATTAATTAGGTGCATTGAGCAGCTACCCTGCTGGCTAGCGTGCTGACTTATCTAGCTAGCTACCTACATAGCCAGTTGGCTAGACAGCTGACATAACTCGCTAACACCACTAGTTAGCCAGGGAGCTATCTAACTAACTTAACTATCCAGTTAACTACCTTTCAAGTTGGCTACCCAGTTCTTTTATCTAGCTGAATTAAGCCAGCTAACCAGCTGGATAGCCTGCAGACTTAACTAGTTGACTCAACAAGCTAGCTGCATAGATAGCCAGCTGACTTAAATAGTTAGCTAATTAGCTAGCTACCTAGATAGCCAGCTGACTTAAATTGAGAGCTAACTAGCTAGATACCTAGCTAACAAGCTAACTTAAATAGTTAGATACCTAGCTAGCAAGCTAACTTAACCAGCTAGCTAACTAATTAGCTTACCTGTTATCTAATGTGTTAGTTAGGTGACTTAATCATCTGACCTAACTCATTAGCTAACGAGCTAGCTAGCTGACATTACCAGCTGACTCAGCTCATTAGCTAACTTGCTAGTTAGGTGACACATCCAGCTGACTTAACTCTTTAGCTAATTAGCTAGATAGCCTACTCAACAGCTGAGCCAACTCGTTGGCCAACCAGGTAGCTAGCTCACTCAAGCAGCTCATTTAACCCATTAGTTAACTAGCTAACAACCTGACTCAACCTGCTGATGTAGCCCGTTAGCTCACTAGCTAGCTAGCTGTCTTAATCAGCTGACTAATTAAAAATGTTGACTTAACTAGCTGACTTAGGTAGCTGACATAACTATTTAGATAGCTGACTTAACTGGCTGACTTAACTAGTTAGCTAGTTGACTTTACCTAAATTAAATAGTAACTATTTAGCTAGCTATGTTACTAGCTGATTTAATAATTAGCTAACTAATTACGTAGCAGACTTAAATAGCTGACTTAAATAGTTAGCAATTTAGTGAGATAGCTCACTTAGCTAGCTAGCTAGTTAGTTAGCTGACTTAGGTAGCTGACTTACGTAGCTGGATAACGAGATAGCTAGCTGAGTTAACGAATTGGTTAATGATTTAATTAACTGTTTTGTCTCATTTGTAAACGAGTTAACTAGCTGTCTTACTAGCTGGGTTAAAGAGTTAGCAAAGTGACTTAAATATTTGGCTGAATACACGGACTACGTAAATGGGTTTAACACATTGGCTGAACTCGGCCGACTTATTAGCTGGCTTAACATGTCAGCTGACTAGTTGGCCGACTAGTTATCTGTGTTAACTAGCTGAATAACGAGTTGGCCTACTAGTTAGCAAGGTTAACTAGTTGTCTGCTTGTTTGCTGACCAAAATAGTCTGCCGAATAGTTGGCCGAATAGTTAGTTGTCCTAACTTGTCGGCCGACTAGTTAGCTGAGCTAACTTGTCAGCTTACAAGTTGGTTGACTAGTTGGCCGATTGGTTAGCTGACTTATCTAGTTGGCCAGTTAGTCTGCAGGCCGGTTAAATGACTTAATTAGTCAGCCAGCAAGTGAGACAACTGGTGAGTTGATTTATCTAGTCAACCTGTGAGTGAGCCAACTGGTCAGTTGACTTAACTCGTTGGCCCATGAGTGAGCTAACTGGTCAGCCGAATTTAGTAGACTGGTGAGTGAGCCGACTGGTTAGAAGAATTAACAAGTTGGTCAGAGAGTAAGCCGAACGGTGAGCTGACTTAATTAATTGGATGGCTATAGAGCTGACGGGTGAGTTGCCTTAACTATTCAGTGGCAAGTGAGCCCACTGGTGAGTTGACGTAATTAATTGGCTGGTGAGCAAGGCAACTAGTTAGCTGTCCTATTGGCTTGCGAGCTAGCTGACAAGATAGTTGACCTGTTGGCTGGTCAGTGAGCTGACTAATTTGCTGACTGGTAGGCAGGCAAGAGAGCCGACTAGTTAGCTTATCTAATGGAAAGTGAGTGAGCCCAGTAATTAGTTGACAAGGTAACTGATTTGCTAGCCAACTAGATAGCTAAGTAACTAACTGATTTGCTAGTTGACTTAACTAGCTAGCTGACTAGCCAGCTGGCTATCTAGCTGACATAACTAGCTAGAAAACAAGTCATCTAGCTGTCTAGTCAGCTGCCTTAACTAGCTAGCTAACTGACTAGTTAGCTGGCTATCTGACTTAACTAGTTAGCTGACTAGCTAGCTGACTTAACTATATAGATGGCTAGCTAGCTGATTTAACTAGCTGAGTAGGTAGTTGGTTGGCTAGCAGGATAGCCAGCTGACTTAATTAGCGAGATTCCTGGTTGACTTGATGAATAGCCAGATGGCTTACCTAGCCAACCACCTGGCTTGCTAGCTGGCTAGGCAGACATCAAGCTTGCTAGTGGGCTGGCAAGCTGGTTAACAAGCCAGCTTAAATAGCCAACTGGCTGGCTAGACATTCAGATAGTCAGCCGGGTTACCTAGCCAGCCACCCTGCTGGTCAGTTGGCTAGCCAGCTGGTTTAACTAGCTGGCCACCTACCTGACCAGCCTGAAAACCAGCTGACATAAATTGGCAGACATCTACCTATCCAACCGGATAACCAGCTTTCTTAACTAGACAGCCATCCTGCTAGCCAGCTGGCTTTACTTGCTAGTCTCCTAGCTTGACAGCTGGCTAAAAAGCTCAAATAGCTTGCTGAATTACCTAGCTTACCAGTCCTCTACACTGCTGACTTAATTATCTACCTACCCACCTAGCCAGGTGGATAGCCAGTTGACTTAACTAGCTGATGTAACCAGCAAGCCAACTGGCTAGCCAGTTGACTGAACTAGCAAGCTAACGAGCTAGCATATGGATAGCCACTTGTATTAACAAGCAGACTTAACCAGCTATTCAGCTGGCTGTCTCAACTAGGTGACTTAACTCGTTAGCCAACTGGCTAACAAGCTGATTTAACTAGCTGACAACACTAGCTAGCCAGGTGGCTAGCCAGCTGACTTAACTAGTTAGCTACATACATATCCTGCATGCTTGCCAGCTGCCTTAAATATCTAGCTACCTAGCTGTACAGTTAGTTAGCGAGCTGACTTATCTAGGTGACATAACTTGATAACTAGTTGGCTAGCCAGCAGATTTAACTAGTTAGCTACCCAGCTAGGTGTCTGACTTAACTAGCTGACTTAACTAGCTAGTTACCTAGCTGGCCTGCTGAATTTACTAGCTGAAATAACTAGCTAGATGCCTAGCTAGCTATATAGCTAGTTAGCTGACTTATCTAGCTGACATAACTAGCCAGCTAACTGACATAACTTGCTGACTTAATTAGCTAACTACCTAGCTAGTCAGCAGAAATAGCTAGCTAATATAACTAGCTACCCAGCTATCTAGCTGTCTAGCCATCTGAATTAACTAGCTTATTAGCTAGCTAGCAAACTGGCTAGCCAACTGACTTAACGAGATGACTTAAACAGGTAGCCAGCTGGTTAGCCAGCTGACTTAACTAGTTGATTTACGAGCTAGGCATCTGGCCAGCCAGGTGACTAAACTAGCAGAATTAACTAGTTATTCAACTGGATAGCCAGCTGACTTAACTAGCTTTCTGCCTTTCTAGCCATCTGAATATTCAGCAGACATAACCAGATGAATTAATTAGCTAGCTAGGTGGCTAGAGAACTGATTTGACTAAGTCACTATCTAGCTAGCCAGCTGGCTTAAGCAGCAGTCTTAACTAGCTGGCTTGCTTTCCATCCAGGTCAATTAACTAACTTTCTACCCAACTAGTCATCTGGCTATCCAGTCGATTTAACTAGGTGACGTATTTATCTAGCAGCTGTCTAGCCAGCGGAATAAATAACAAGCTAACTAGCTAGCCAGCGGACAAGTCAGCTGACAACTAGGTGACTTAACTATCGAGCCCATTGGCAATACAGATGACATAACAAGCTAGCTAAATAGCTAGCAAGCTGGCTAGCCAGCTAACTTAAGGAACTGACTTAACTAGTTAGCCAGCCTGCTAGCCAGCTGACTTAATTGCCTATCTACCTAGCTAACCAGCTGGCTAGCCAGCAGACATAACTAGCTAGCTACCTAGTTAGACAGCTGAATAGCCAGCTGACTTAAGTAGCTGACATAACTAGATGCAAGATGGCTAGCCAGCTGACTTAACTAGCTACCTACTTACATAGCCCACTGGCTTGCCAGCTGACTTAACTACCTAACTATGTAGCTAACCTGCTGGCCCGCGAGCTGACTTAACTAGGTGACTTAACTAGCTAGCAAGTTGGCTAGCCAACTGACTTAACCAGCTTTCTAACTAGCTAGCTTACTCGTTATCTGACATGCTTGCTAGCTTTCTTAATTATCCTACCTAACTCGTTAGCTCACAAGCTAGGTAGCTGACTCTACCAGCTTACTTAACTCGTTAGCTAACTAGCTAGCTATCTGACTGATCCAGCTGACTTAACTCGTTAGCTAACTAGCTAGCTAGCCTACTCAACCATCTGACTCAAACCGTTTGCTAACTAGCTAGCTAGCTGACTCAACCAGCTCACTTAACCATTCAGTTAAATAGCTAACTAGCTAGCTAGCTGTCTTAAGAAGCTGACTAAATTAGAAAACTGTCTTAACTAGCTGAATTAGATAGCTGACTTAGGTAGCTGACTTAACTACTTAGTTAGAATTAACTGGCTTAACTGGCAAGTTAACTAGCTGACTTAACTACCTGAATTAAATCTGTAGCTAGCTATTTAACTGAAAAACTAGCTGACCTAACTAGTTAGCTAACTAGCTAGGTAGCACACTTAAGTAGCTGACTTAAATAGCTAGCTAATTAATGACCTAGCTGACTTAGCTAGCTGTCCTAGCTTGCCAGCTGTTTAGCCAGCAGACTTAGTTCACTGATTATCTAGTTGGCTAATGAGATATTTAGCTGATTTAACAAGTTGGTTAAAGAGTTAGCTAACTGTTTTATCTAGCTGGTAAACGAGTAAAATAGTTGACTTACATAGTTGGTTAACTAGTTCACTAGGTGACATAACATGTTGGTTGACTAGTCGGCCAACATGTTAGCTGGTTTAATACATTGGCTGACTACTTGGCCGACTTGTTAGCTGACTTAAGTTGGCCGATTAGTCGGTCGACTAGATCGCTTGGTCAACTAGTTGACTGATGAGTTGACCCACTAGTTAACTCGCTTTACTAGTTGGCATACTGGTTTGCTGAACTAACTAGTCCGCTGACTTGTTGGCAAATTAGTTAGCTGTCCTAAATAGTCTGCTGACTAGTACCTGAGCTAACATATCAGCTGACAAGTTGGTCGATTAGTCAGTCAATTGGTTAGCTGATTCAACTAGTTCACTGGTTAGTAGGCTGACAAGTTAGGTGACTTAACTTGTCAGCCTGTAAGTGAGTCAAGTGAGCTGAATTAACTAGTCTGCCAGTGAGTGAGCCGACATGTCAGCTGACTTTACTAGTTGGCCACTAAGTCATCCTACTGGTCAACTGACTTAACTAGTCAGCCCGCATGTGAGCTCGCTGATTAGCTGAATTTAGTCAGCTGGCGAGTGAGCCAACAACTCAGAAGACTTAACTAGTAAACCGGCCATTGAACCGACAGGTGAGCCAACTTAACTAGTTGACTGGACAGTGAAACAACAGGTGAGCTGCCTTAACTAGTCAACTGGCAAGCGAGCTGACCCATGATCTGACTTAACTAGTTGACTGACTTATTGTTCTGCAAGTGACCCAACAAGTTTGTTGACCCATAACCTGGTGAGTGAGCCAACTAGTTTGCTGACTGCTTGGGAGGCAAGTGAGCTGACTAGTTAGCTGACTTGATGGAAAGTGAGTGAGTCCAATAGTTAGCTGACCAGATAGCTGAGTTGCTAGCAGACTAGTTAGCTAAGTAACTAGCTGATTTGCTAGCTGACTAGACTAGCTAGCTGACTAGATAGCTGGTTATCTAGCTGACATAACTAGCTAGTAAAAATGCTAACCAAATCTCTAGCTTGCTGACATGACTAGCTAGCAATCTGGCTACGGACCAACTGACAATATCTAGCTGAGTAGCTAGCTGTCTAGCTAGCTGACTTAACTAGCTAGTTGACTAGCAACCTTACTAGCTAGCTGACTTAATTAGCTACCTGGATAGTTAGCTGATATGCTAGTGGACTTAGCTAGCTAACTGACGTATCTAGCTGACTAGCTTGTTGGCTGTCTTGCTGGCTAGCCAACTACCTTAATAAGCTAACTACCTGGTTGGCTAGACGGGTAGCCAGCTGGCTTAACTAGCTACCTGCCTGGCTGGCTAAATGGCTAGGCAGCTGGCTAGCTAGCTAGCGAGATGGCCACCTGGCTAGCAAGATGGGATAAAAAGCCAGCCATCTGTCTGGAGAGTGGGACAGCCAGCCAACTTAACTAACCAGCCACCCTGCTGTTCAGACAGCTATCCAACCGGCTTAACTAGCTGGCCACCTAATTGACCAGTCTACTAACAAGTCAGTTTAACTTGCCAGCCACCTAGCTAGGCAGCTTGCTAACCAGCTGACTTAACTAGCTAACTTAAATAGATAGCTATCCAGCTAGCCAGCTGGCTTATCTAACTAGCCACGTAGCTAGCCAGCCGGATACCCAGCTTACTTAACTCACTGACTTTACTAGCTAGCCAGTTGGCTAGTCAGCTGACTTAATTAGCTAGCTACCTACCTAGCCAGGTGGCTACCCAGCTGACTTAACTAGCTTATTTAACCAGCTAGCCAGGTGGCTAGCCAGCTGACTAAACTAGTGAGATACCTAGCTAGCCAGTTGGCTTGCCACTTGAATTAACTGGATGACTTATCCAACTAGCCAGCTGGCTAGCCAGCTGACTCAACTATCTGACATAACTAGTTAGCCAGCTGGGTAGCCAGTTGACTTAACTAGATGACATCTCCAGCTAGCCAGGTGACCAGCTAGCAGGCTTAACCAGCTTCCTACTGACATATACTGCTGACTTGCCTACTGAATTAGCTATCTAGCTACCTAGATAATCAGCTGATTAGTGACCTGAGTTAACTATCTAGCTATCTAGCTAGCCAGTTGGGAAAGTCAGATGAATTAACTAGCTGACTTAAATAACTAGCCAGTTGGTTAGCCAGCTTAATTAACTAGCTTAGTACCTAGCTATACAGCTGGCAAGTCAGCAGACTGAACTAGTGGATTTAACCAGCTAGTCAGCTGGCACAACTAGCAGACTTAACTAGTAACCAGTTGACTACCCAGCTAACTTAACTAGCTCTCTACATAGCTAGATAGCAGGCTAGTCAGCAGACTTAATTAGCTGACTTAATTAGCTAACAAGCTGGCTAGCCAACTGACTTAACAAGCTCACTACCTAGGTAGACAGCTGGTTAGTGAGCTGACTAAATCGCTGACTTAATAGCTGACTAAATCACTGGCCTGCTTGCCAGACAGCTGAATTAACTAGCTTGCTATACAGCTAGCCAGCTGGCTAGCCAGATGACTTAACTATGTGACTTAACTAGCTAGTCAGGTGACTAGCCATCTGACTTAAGTGACAAGCTACCTAGCTATCCAGCTGCATATCCAGCTGACTTAACTAGGTGACTTAAGTAGCTAGCCAGCTGACTAGGAGGCTGACATAACTGCCCTATCTACCTAGCTAGCTAGCTGGATAGACAGCTGAGTTAACTAACTAACTACCTACATAGACCACTGGCTTGCCAGCTGACTTAACTACCTAGCGGCCTACCTAACAAGTTGGCTAGTGAGCTGACTTAACTAGGTTACTTAGCTAGCTGGTTAACTGGCTAGCCAGCTGATTTAGCTCACTGAATTAACTAGCTAGCAATCTGACTTAACTAGCTGACTTAACAGGCTAGCTACCTAGATAGCCAGCTGGCTTAACTAGCTGGCTTTACTAGTTAGCTACCTAGCTAACAATCTAGTTAGCCAACTGATGTAACTAGCTAGCTAGCTAACATAAGTAGCTCCCTTGCTAACCAGCTGACTTAACTAGCCTGATGGATAGCCATCTGCCTTAACCAGCTTGTTAACTAACTAACCAGTTGGATAGTCAACTGACTTAATGAGCTGACTTAACTAGCTAGCCAGCTGGTTTCCAGCTGAATTAACTAGCTGACTTAACCAGTTAGTCAGCTGTCTATCCAGCTAACTTAAGCTGGCTACCTATCTAGCAAGCTGGCTAGATAACTGATTTCCCTAGCTGACTGAAGCTTGTAAGATGGCTTGCCAGCTCACTTAGCTATCTAGCTATCTACCAAGCCAGCAGGCTAGCCAGCTGACTTAACTAGCTGACTTGAACCGCTAGCCTGCTGGCTTGCAAGCTGACTTATCTCACTAGCTACCTACTGAATCAGCTGCCTAGACAGTTGACTAAACTAACTGACTTAACCAGCTAGTCAGTTGGTTAGCCAGTTGACAACTCAAAGGCATCACTAGCAGCCAGGTAGCTATCTAGATGACTTAATTTGCTAGCTACCTACCTTAAATAGCTGTATTAATCAGCTAGCCAGCTGGCTAGCCAACTGACTTAACTACCTCTCTACCTAGCTAGCCAGCTGGCTAGTCAGCTGACTCAATTAGCTGAATTAACTAGCTAGCTACTAGATAGACAACTGAATTTAATAGTTAGCTAACTGGCTCACTACCTCACTAGCCAGCTGATTTAAACATTTAGCTAACTAGTTAGCTAACTAGCTAACAAGCTCACTTAAATAGTTAGCTGCCTAGCTAGCTACCTGACTTAACATGCTAGCTAACTAGTTAGCTTACTCGTTATCTAATGTGCTAGCTGGCTGACTTACTTATCCAACTTAACCCATAAGCTAACGAGATTCCTAGGTGGCTAAAGCAGCTGACTTAACTCGTTAGCTAACTAGCTAGCTAGCTGACTCTTCCAGCTGACGTAACTCATTAGCTAACTAGCTAGCTAGCCTACTCAACCAGCTGACACAACCCGTTTGCTAACTAGCTAACTAGTTGACTCAGCCAGCTGACTTAACCAGTTAGCTAACTAACTAACTAACTACCTGACTCAACATGTTGACTTAATCCATTAGCTAACTAGCTATCTAGCTGTCTCAACCAGTTGACTTAATTAGAAAGCTGACTTAACTAGCTGAATTAGGTAGGTGACTTAACTACTTAGGCAACTAACTTAACTTGCCTACTTAACTACTTAGCTAGTTGACTTAACTACCTGTATTAAATAGTTAACCAACAATTTAACTATCTGAATGACTTGCTGACATAACTAATTAGCTAACTAGATAGTTAACAGACTTAAGTACCTGAGTTAAATTTTTAGCTAACTAGTAAGCTAGCTGACTTAGCTACCTGACTTAGCTAGCTAGCTGTTGAGCTAGCTGACTTAACAAGCTGACTTAACTAGTTGGCTAACGTGATAGCTAGCCGAATTAACAAGTTGGTTAATGAGTTAACTACCACTTTTAACTAGTTGGTAACCGAGTTAACTACCTGACTTAACTAGTTGTTTAATGAGTTAGCTATGTGGCTTAACTTGTTGACTGACGATTTGGCCCACTAGAAAGCTCTATTTACTACTTGGATGGCTGATGTGCTGAACTAAGTAGTCGACCGATTAGTAGGTGACTCGTAGTTGAGCTAACTTGTTGGGTGACAAATTAGCCAACTAATCGCCTGATAGGATAGTTGACTTTACTAGTTGGCCAGCTAGGTGGCCGGCCAGTTAGCTGACTTAACTTGTCATCTGGCGAGTGAGCCGACAGTTCAGCTGACTTAAGTAGTAAGTCGGCAAATGAGCCGACTAGTCAGCTGACTTAACTAGTCGGCCAAGAGTGAGCTGACTTGTCAGTTGACTTTAGTTGGCTGGCGAGTGAGCCGACTGGTGAGAGGACTTAACTTGTAGGCCGGTGAGAGAGGCGACATGTGACCCAACTTAATTTGTTGGCCAGTGAATGATTCAATGGACGAGCTGCCTTAACTAGTCAGGTGGCGAATGAGCTGACTGGTGAGCTCACTTAATTAGTCGGCTGGCGAGCAAGCCGACTAGCTAGCTAACCTGTTTTCCTGTGAGAGAACCAACAAGTTAGTTGACCTATTGGCTGGGGAGTAAGCTGACTAGTTTGCTGACCAGTGGGCAGACGAGGGAGCCGATTAGTAAGTTGACCTGATTGAAAGCGAGCCAGTCCACTAGTTAGATGACCAGTTAGCTGAGTTGATAGCTGACTAGTGAGCTAAATAACTAGCTGATTTGCTAGCTGACTTAACTAGATAGCTGACAAGCTAGCTGGCTATTTACCTGACATAACTAGATAGCAAAAAAGATATCTAGCTGTCTAGCTAGCTGACTTAACTAGCTAGCTAACTGGCTAGTTTGCTGGCTAGCTGACTTACCTATCTATTTGACCATCTAGCTAGCTGACTAGCAAGCTGTATAGCTAGCTGACTTAACTTGCTAGCTGAATAGTTATCTGAGTTGCTAGCTGACTTAATTAGCTATCTGGATAGCTAGCTAACTTTACTAGCTGACTAGCAAGTTGGCGGGATAGCTGGCTAGCCAACTGACTTAAGTAGCTAGTTGCGTGTTGGGCTAGACTGCTAACCACCTGGCTAAAGTAGCTAGCTACCTGGCTGCCTAGCTGGCTAGGGAGTCAGTTAGCCAGCTAGCAGGCTGGCCAGCTGGCCAGCCAGCTGGCTTAATTAGACAGCTTCCTAGTTGGACAGTTGGATACCCAGCCAGCTTAACTAGCCACCTAGCTAGCCATTCTTCTAGCCAGTTCACTTAACTCGCTGACTTAACATGGTGACCATCTGACTATCAACTGACTTAATTAGCTAGCTACCTACCTAGCCATGTGGCTAGCCAGCTAACTTAACCAGCTGACATAACCAGGTAGCCAGCTGGCAAGTCAGCTAACTAAACAAGTGAGTGACCTAGCTAATCAGTTGGCTAGCCACTTGAATTAATAAGGTGAGTTAACCAGCTATTCAGTTGTTTACCAGCAAACTCAACTAGTTGACTTAACTGGTTAGCCAGCTGTCTAGCCAACAGACAAAACTAGCTGACAACACTAGCAGCCTGGTGGCTAGCCAGCTTACTTAACTATCTTGCTACCTAGCTAGCCAGCTGGGAAGCCAGTTGAATTAACTAGATGACTTAAATAGCTAGCCAGCTGACTAGCCAAGTGACTTAACTAGTTTGCTACGTACCTAGCCAGCTGGCAAGCCAGCTGACTTAACTAGCTGACTTAAATAACTAGCAAACTGGCTGGACAGCTGACATAACTAGCTAGCTACCTAGCTAGCCAGTGGTCTAGCTAGTTGACTTAACTAGGTTACTTAACTAGATAGTCAGTTGGCTTTTTACCTGGCTAGCTGATTAATGATCTAGCTGACGAGCAAGCTGACTAACTAGCTGAGTAGTTAACCACCTGCCTCACTAGCTAGCCACCTGCCAGACCAGTTTGCTAACGAGCCATCTTAACTTGCCAGTCAGGTAGCTGGCCAGTTGGCTAACCAGCTGACTTAACTAGCTGACAGCTACATAGCCATCAGGCAAGCCAGCTGGCTTAAGTAGCTATCCACCTAGCTAGTCAGCTGGCTAGCCTGCTATATTAACTCACTGAATTAACTAGCTATCTACCTAGCTAACCAGTTGGCTAGCCACTTGAACTAACTACCTGACTTAACCTGCTAGCCAGCTGGCTAGGCAGCTCACTCAACTAGCTGACTTAAATAATTAGCCAGCTGGCTACCCAGCTGCCTTAACTACCTGGCATCACTAGCTAGACAGGTGGCTAGCCAGCTGAATTCCCTAGCTAGATTCCTATGTATCCCTCTGGATTGCCAGTTGACTTAACTAGCTAGCTTACTAGCTGACCAGCTGGTTAGCCAGCTGATTTAACTAGCTGATGTAACAAGTTAACTAGTTAGCCAGTCGATGTAAATAGTTAGCTAACTAGCCAGCTACCTAGGTAGTCAGCTGACTGAAGAACTTAGCTAACTACGTAGCTCCCTAGCTAACAAGCAGACTTAAATAGCTCCCTCCTAGCTAGCTGACTTAACCAGATGGCTACATAGTTAGCTTCCTTGTTATCTAACATTATAGCTAGCTGACATAATCATCTGACTTAACTCCTTAGCTAACTAGCTAGCTAGCCTACTCAAACAGCTGACTCAACCCGTTTGGTAACTAGATAGCCTGCTGAATCAACCAGCTGACTAAACACGTTAATCAACTAGCTAACTACCTGACTCAACCTGCTGACTTAACCTGTTAGCTAACTACCTAGCTAGCTGTCATAACCAGCTGACTAAATTAGGTAGCTGACTTAACTAGCTGACTTAGCTAGCTGACTTTACTACTTAGCTAGCTGACTTAACTGACTGACTTAACTAGTTAGCTAACTGAATTAATTACCTGAATTAAATAGTTAGCTAACTATTTAGCTAGCTGAATAACTAACTGACTTAACTACTTAGCAAACTATTTAGGTAGCAGGCTTAACTAGCTGACTTAAATAGTTAGCTAACTAGTGAGCTAGCTGTCTTAGGTAACTGACTTAGCTAGGTAGCTAATTAGCTAGCTGACTTAGCTAGTTGATTTAACTAGTTGGCTATCGAGATAGCTAGCTGACTAAATGAGTTGGATAACGCATTAGCTAACGGCTTTAACTATTTGGTAAATGCATTAACTAGCTGTCTTAATTAGTTGGGTAACAAGTTAGCTAGGTGACTTAACTTGTTGGCAGATGATGTGGATGGCTACTTATTTGGTTTAACACACTGACTGACTACTCGGATGACTTGTTAGCAGGCTTAACAAATCGGCAGTCTAGTCGGCTAACTACTTAGCTGGGTTAATTAGTTGACTGATGAGTTGGCCCACAAGTTAGCTCGGTTAAGTAGTTGGCCGGCTAGTTTGCTTACCTAACTACTTGGCTGACTAGTTGGCTGACCTAATTAGTCAGCCCACAAGTTAGCTGACCTAACTTGTCAGCTGAGAAGTTGGCCGACTAGTCGGCCAATTGGTTAGCTAACATAAATTATTTGCCAGTTAGACGGCTGACTGGTTAGCTTACTTAACTTGTCAGCCAGTGAGTGAGCACACAGGTGAACTGACATAACTTGTCGACCAG
>NW_007246348.1:0-6975 GCF_000164805.1 Carlito syrichta | reverse complement strand
AAATACTTTATCAATCTCACCAAGCAGTTTTTCTATGTTTGCAAAATTATTTACTCAATTTTTTTAAGATTGGAAAATATGGTTTTTTTAGAAAGTAGATTAGAGAGAGAGAGGAAAGGAAGAATCCACCTCTCTCAGTTTGGGAAAAGGGCCAGAGCTTACAGAGAAACATGGCTCCACTTACTAAGTTTAATACAAAGGTTTGTGATTAGAACCTTCTAAGTTCATTATGCCATGGAATATTATGAAAAACTCATGTAAATTTAAGTAATCTAGATTTATATATCAAAAATAAAAGTAATATATTATGAATTACTAGTTTTCTTAATTTGGGAGCAGACAGACAGAACTGACTTTTGTTGGAAAATAGTCTGGTGGTACACATTTTAGAGACATGTGAAGGCACTTTGATAAAACGTTTTTCAATGCTTAAAAAATTTCTAGTATTGCAAGACCCTCCTGAAAAAATCATTTGGTTCATACCCTGAAACCCTACAAATTTTCTTAATATTCCATTGTGAGACTACTAGGACTGTCAAGTGGTATTCTCTCTTAGTGCAGTAAATTTAATAAACTTAACTTTGTTTGATCAAGATTTTTCTGGTGGCCTTGTAACAAAGTATCCTTCTTTGAATTTTTTTTCATTCACACCATTTAAAACCTTTTTATCTCTTTTACCTTCTTATTCCTTCCTCCCTCATCCTCCATAATGCATATCCGATCATATGCTTGCTTAAGAATTCCAGAGGCTAGCCTGAAAACAGACCAGAAATGGAGTTTTGATTGCAGGAACCTGCTTCTTGGGTGCAGTCTCTAGATGGTTAATCCTGACTGCAGTAGAGATTATAGCAACCTAATATCCAGGAGGACCATCACCCAAGATGAGCCAACAGATCAGGACAGGGAGACCTGAACCCTGTGCCACTCCTGTGTTTCCCATACCAAGTTTCTCTTCTAACCAACCTGAGAATGAAATGGTCTTTTTGTGACTTTAGACAGCCAGTTTCTCAGAATGCTGGCTCTTAAAAACAAAACAAAACAAAAAAAACTAGTTTTTTTCTTGCACCAACTCTTGTCTCTAGAGTTTGGCTTTTGGGGAGATGTAGCAGCTTTGGGTCCCATATATTCTTCTTGGGGAGTCAACAACTGAGAGCCAAATGTCTATATGCTTTTCCCTATTATCAGTATTTTAAAAATTTTAACCTTCCTGTTTCTCAGCTATTTGTACCCTAGGTATGTGGAAAACCTTCTTCTATCTCCTAGCAGA
Source organism: Carlito syrichta (assembly GCF_000164805.1). Taxonomy (NCBI): domain Eukaryota; kingdom Metazoa; phylum Chordata; class Mammalia; order Primates; family Tarsiidae; genus Carlito; species Carlito syrichta. The sequence continues at coordinate 5,708 of NW_007246348.1, read as the reverse complement.
CAGCATTCATACAAATTGGTGTCTGATGTTTTTCAATAAACACCAACATAGTTTTAAATTTGTCCTGAGTCCTGAAATGCTCTGATGAGACCCAGACTCCTAGCTACTTACTCTCTCCATTCCTCACACTTTTGCCTAGAGAGTCAAGTACTGCTTCATGATATTGTCACTCAACTATACTTTATGATACACATTGCTTAGAAATTCCAGTTTTTTGCTGTATCTGATTATCCAGCTCCAGGAATTTCAGCCCATTTGTTATGCCTTTCTAGTGCAATTGTATGGTCAGTTTTCTTAATTACCCAAACCATAGATCTGTGATGTTTCTTTTGCCAATACCTTAACTATGAAAGACTCAACTTTCACCATTACTACTATGTGGCTATTACAAATATAGTTTATTTATATAAATAAAGTTATTTTAAATACAGTTGAAAAGCACAGTTGAACCGATAGCCTGATTCTTACTAGCTGTGTAAAATCTAGAACTATAGAACTCCTCTGAACCTAAGTTTTCTCAATTACAACAGAAAAAAATCAAAAAATGAAATAAATGATATTTTGTATGTAAATATAGTTTACAAACACAAAGTATCAGAGTATTAATCTATCAAGTGGCTAGAATGCTTTGTTATTGCAAAACACAAAAAAGATCCATGACCTTGTAAATTGGATTAATGAACTACTGAAGGAAGATACCCGTAGAAACCCAGAATAAACTTAATTTAGTGTAGTTATTTTGCCTCAGCATAGCCATTTTTGCTTATACTTTACCCTGACATGCTTTGAACCCAGCACAAGTTAGAGATAATAGCTAAATTTCCAATATGCAGGTTTTTGGAGACATTCAGACATTTTTAAAGTACATTTTACTGCCGGGCTCAGGGGCTCAGCCTGTAATCCCACGCTTTGGGAGGCCGAGATGAGTGGATTGCCAGAGCCCACGAGTTCGAGACCGACCTGGGCAACTTGGCGAGACCTCATCTCTACAATAAAAATTAAAAAAACTAGCCAGGCTGTGGAACTACACACCTGTAGTTCCAGCTATTTGGAAGGCTGAGGTGGAAGGATCGCTGGAGCCCAGCGAGTCGAGGCTGCAGTGGCCGGGAGTGGATACTGCACTCCAGTCTGGGCGACAGAGTGAGACTCCAACTCAAAAAAATAAAAATAAAGTACATTTTACTGCAAGTGGCAGTGGACCACAGCACACTGGCATTGGCAAATCTCCATCAGATGCAATACCAGGACAGCCCAGCAGCTCAATCTTTCAATTCCTAGTTTAGCATAATAAACTCTAGGAAATTTTCAGGTATCTTGTCCAAGGTGGATGGTCAAAGATTACCCCTTGGCTGGCTGAAGCCAAAGAAATGATAATGAGAACACCTTTTAGTCAAGGGACTTGTGAATTAAAAACATTTGAAAAATTTCTCACAGGAAAAGCCTGTCTGGACCCAAATCCCCAAGTTAACCTATTACACACACAGACCCCCACCACCATGACAGCAATCATGTGACTAACTCACCCATCTGCCTGCTGTTCATCACCTAATGTCAGCACCTGCACTTACCTGCTCCTTAGTGATGACTTGTAGCAGACCATCACCCAATTACCTTAATGACCTTCCCCTATCAAAGGGAAGGGTTAAAAGCTATCAAAATTGAGCTGTCATTTGCCATTGCCAGGCCATTGCCAGGCCATTGCCTGGTCATTTTCACTGCCATTGCCTTGATAAGCTATGGTGTAGTCATGTGTTCTTTGAGCTATGGTCAGGCCATGTTTTCTTAAGCTTTGGCCCTTTTCCCTACCTCAGGGAGGTGAATTTCCTCTTTCTCTCTCTCTAATTCAGGTTTTTAACTTATTTTAGTTGGAGTCTCACTCTGTTGCCCAGGCTGGTTTGCAATAGCATGCTTGCTACCACTGCAACCTCACCCTGCTGGGCTCAGAAGATCCTTCCACCTCAGCCTTCCAAGTAGCTGGAATTATAGGTGTGTGCTACCATGGCTGGCTAATTTTTTGATTTATTGTAGACATGAGGTCTTGCCAAGTTGCCTAGGCTGATCTCAAACTCTGAGTTCAGGCAATCTTCTCGCCCCAGCCTCCCAAAGTTCTAGGATTACAGGCTTGAGACACCACACCCAGGCTCTAATTTAATTTTTAAATAAACTATATTTTCTAATCTAATGCCTGTGCAATTCTTTGCAGCATCAGATTGCACACCAGACACTCCTCATCCCCAGCAGGCCTGACCTACATTTCTGGAGGCCCCATTGGGAATGTGCTCTAACAATAACCTTGTTGACTTTGAGTTGCATTCTTTGTTGTGGATACAATGTAAGTATCATACCCATATATACTGTGAAAAATAGAATAATTTATTTTCAAAATGAACCCTGAGCCATGTTTAAATGCCTTTGCTGAGTCTCTTCCTGCTTCTTTGTTTTCTTTTTTGTGAGATTTCACTTTGGCATGCTTTTATGTTCAAATTTTGGAGGGAACCATTCAAAATGAAATCCTGTAAGTCAATCAGCAAATAGGACATGTAAACAAAGGGACTTTGTAGCAACTCTAAATCAATCAACAAATAGGACATGCAAATAAACTAATTACATGACCCAATCAATGTGTGCCATGTAGGCAACATCTGGAAAAGCATTATAACCTCTGGAAAACCAGCATATGGAAGAACTGTGGAGGGACTTGCATTCTAGTTTACAAATAAGCTAACTGTGACAGCTCCAGTGTGCCTGCCCACAAGACACCCAATCTTGCATCAGAGTATAGAAGTGAACAAGGGATGTGAGCTCAGACAAAACTCTATTCTGTATGTGTCTTCTTGTTAGCCACCCTGTAAAAATACTTGTGATGGGAAAAGCTTTACTTTTGTATTTATGCTCTCTTCATTCAGGGAAGAGCTATGCAAGTCATGGGCTATAAATACTTAACGTTATGGTCTATGAACTATGACATCAAATGGCTTCAAAGGAATAGCTGTGCCAAAATGTGCTATAGCTAACATCATTAATTTCTTCCACTTGATTGTTAATCTTTACCACTTAAATGTACATAATATCTATATTATACATAAACATAACTTTATGTATACATTTCAAAGAGGTGGATATTTAAGGTTAATTGTTCTATGAGTATAGTTTTGTGTAGTTTATTTTTGTGTGAGTATGTACAGGGCACACCTAGATATTTAGCAGTCAGTGGTTAACAAGAAAAACAAAATGAAACAGAGATAAATTTGTAAACTTTTTTCAGACTGACCTGACCCTGGTTTTCAAATGCAAATGAATAAATGATAAAAATACTGAAAAGCCCGGATATAATAGGGCCCTTCTAAAAAAATTAAATTCTTAATATTTAGGTGGCTGAAAAAAGATTTTCAGTAAATAAGTTTTGATTCAGTCACTACTATCAATAAAGCACCTCGGAAGGTTTACATAGCTGGAGGCATTATTCAGAGACAGAACTCTTCACTGTTTCCTCAGGGCATATATTGCTAGCAATCAGAGACAGTTCATCAGTTCTCTGCCGTGTTCTCCCTTGGTTCCAACTCTGGAAACTTAGGAGTAGTTCTTTTAGAAGCACTTGATTACAATTATTCACAGTAGTCCAGCTTGGAGGACACAAAGGCAAATCCAGCTGTCACCAGGGCTACATATAAAAAAAAGGTTAGTGATTAATAGAAATAAGTCACTTCTATTACTGAAACCAATCTTGTGAAAACCCAATGACTTATTAGTATACACCTATAACTCGCCTGATTATTTTTGGTAGCTTGAAGAAAAAAAGTTGTAATATGCTTTCTGAAAAACAAGTCTGCATACCATTTTGTTATCTTTGATAATTCACAGTGCAAAGTTACAATAATCAATTATCAATAAATAGGACAAGTTCATGAGCAGCACTTTAAAACTAGTAAGCTTATTTTGTAATTCAACAGTGAAAAAATATATTCCCATTTCTCTATCAGACTGCTGTGGGTTTCTTGGTCTGTTCCAGGAGGTCACAACTTATTTCAAGGCCATGGCAACTTTAATGTAAGTGATTCTATGTCTCCAAGATCAATCAGGAGTGAAGTCACAATCAGGCTGCCCTCACCTGTCCTATTTTCTGAGAAACTGCCAAGATCTTTGCACTATGCAATACTCTATTGCAGAAATCAAAATTAGGCTTTCAGAGATAAAATAAAGAATTAAAGGAAACAACACCTTTAAGAAAATAAATAGACCAGCCAAACAATGGGGGAAAAAAAACACATTACACTTATTTGGCAAAGAATTTGTATGTAGACTATTCTGTTTAATGAACTCCTGCAGATAGCAATAAAAAGAAAAAGTACACAATAAAAACAGGCATAAGATTTATATAGCTGTTTCAAAGAAGAAATATACATGATTGGGTTTGGTGGCTCAGCCTGTAATCACAGCACTTTGGAAGGCCAAGGTGAGCAGATTGCCTGAACCCAAGGGTTCGAGAGCAGCCTGGGCAACTTGACAAGACCTCATCTCTACAATAAATCAAAAACATTAACTGGGCATGGTAGCACATACCTGTAGTCCCAGCAACTTGGAAGACTGAGGCAGAAAGATTACCTGAGCCCAGCAGGTCAACACTGGGGTGTTCATGAGTGTGCCACTGCATACTTGCCTGTGTGACAGAGTGTGACTTCAACTAAAAAAAAAATCTGTTAATCATTATTAGTTATTAGAGAAAGCAAATTTAAAAAATATACAAATATGAGCTCAGCATAGTGGCTCACACCTGTAATCGCAACACTTTGGGGGGCCAAAGTGAGAAGATTGTGGGAGCTCAGGGGTTCAAGACCATCCTGAGCAACATGGCGAGACATTGTCTCTACAATAAAATTAAAAAAAAAAAACATTAGCTGGGCAAGTTGGCACATGCCTGTGGTTCCAGCTACTCAGATGGCTGAGGGAGAAGGATCACCTGAACCCAGCAGGCTGAGGCTGTGGTGGCTGTGAGCATACCATTGCATTCCAGCCTTGGTGATGGAGTGAGACTCTGACTCTGTTTACAGATATGGATAAAATCAAAAACGGTTAATACCAAATACTGACAAAAAACACGGAGCAGCTAGAAAACCCATATACTACTAGAAGGAATGTAAAATGGCATATCAAGTATAAAAGAGTACTAAGTTAACTAAGTTAAAAATATTAGTAAAGAGAAGCTTTTTCCGGCAATTTGGGATCATTCTTTGTTATAATACAGAGGAATAATTGGCTCCAGTAGAATTTTATGTTACTTTAGCATTTTAAAGGATAAAATGAGAAGCCCACGAGTGGCTCTTTCAGCTGCAACACAGAAGTCTCTGGATAGGAAGAAATACATGAAGTAAGTTTTTTTGTATTATGTCATGTTAATTATTATCAAACGAATTAATTTTAGTTATCTGTTGGTCTATTTGCATATTCAAATTAGAAATAAAGAACCGCTAACTTTTTCTGCACTTGAGCTGATAGGTATTCCTTTTTATATAAGGACATTCATTAAAATCAGGTGCTAGAATCTAATTTTATCTTTAGATACATTTTTTAATTACCAAATTTGTCTACATTTATCTTATAAATTGATAGCCCATCAAACAACCTTAGAAATAGTTAATCCTTATATTCAGTGCTTAATTTTATCTTTCAAATGTATTATTTTCTGATATCCTAAAGATATCCTGGAAAGA
>NW_007246347.1:0-10108 GCF_000164805.1 Carlito syrichta | reverse complement strand
TAGCTAGGTAGCTAGGTAGTTAGTTAATTTCTTAAGTCAGCTGGCTAGTTAGGTATCTAGTTAGTTAGCTAACAATTTAAGTCAGCTGGCTAGCTAGGTAGTTAGCTTAAGTCAGCTAGTTAACTCTGCTGGCTAGCAAGCTGACTAGCTAGGTAGCGAGGCAGTTAAGTCAGTTAGCTAGCCAGCTGTCTAGCTGGTTAATTCAGCTACTTAAGAGAGCTGGCAAGGTAACTGGCAATGTAGGTAGCTAGCTAGTTAAGTCAGTTAGATAGCTACCTGACTAGCTAGTGATGTCAGTGAGTTAAATCAGCTGGTTAGCCAACTGGGTAGCTTGTTAAGTCAGCTAGTTTAGTCAACTGTCTAGCCAGCATGCTAGGTCGCTAGTTTGCTATATAAGTCAGCTTGCTAGCCAGAACGCTAGCTGTTCAAGTAAACTAGTTAAGTCAGAAAGCTTGCCTGCTGGCTAGGTAGTTAGCTAGCTAGTTAAGTGAGCTGGGTAGCCAGTTTGTTAACAAATGTCAGCTAGGTATGTCAGCTGGCTAGCCAAGTGGCTAGATACATCGCAACCTATTTAAGGCAGCTGTCTAGCCAGCTGACTTGCTGGTTAAGTCAGCTAGTTAAGTCACCTGGCAACCAGCTGGCTAGCTAGTTATGTCAAATCATAAACTTAGTTGACTAGTCAGCTGGTTAGGGAGTTAAAAATTTAGTTATTCAGATGACTAGTCATCTGGCTAGCTAGTTATTTCAGCTAGTTAAGTCAGCTGGCTAGATAGAAGATAGATATATGTCAGCTAGTCATGTCAGATAGCTAGCTAGTTTAGTTAGCTAGTTAAGTCACCTGGCTAGCTAGACACCAAGCTAGGTAGCTAGTTATTTAAGACAGCTAGCTATGCCAGCTGGCTAGCAAGTTCACTATCTGGTTAAGTCAGCTAGTTAAGTCAGCTTGCCAGTTTGTTAAGCCAGCAAGTTAGGTCAGCTGGCTAGCCAGCTGCCTAGCTAGATAGCTAGCTAGTTAAGTCAGCTGGCTAGCCAGTTACCTAGTTAAACAACCAAGTTAAGTCAGCTCACTAGCCAGCTGGTTAGCTAGGTAGCTAGGTAGGTAAGTCAGCTGGCAAAGCAGTGGGCTACATAGGTAGCTAGCTAGTTAAGTCAGCTGGCTATCCAGCTGGGTAGCTAGGTAGCTAGGCAGTTAAATCAGCTTGCTAGCCAGCTGGCAAGCTAGTTATGTTACCTAGTTATGTCAACTGGCTTGACAACTGGATAGTTATGTAGCTAGATAGTAAAGTCAGTTGTTGAGCCCATAGGCTAGATAGTTTAGTCAACTAGTTAAGTCAACTGGCTAGCCAGCTGGCTAGCTATATAGCAAGCTAGTTAATTCATCTGACTAAAAATCAGGCCAGCTATGTAAGTCAGCTAGTTATGTCAGGTGGCTTGACAGAACACTAGCTAGTTAGCGAGATAGTTAACTCAGTTGGCTAGCCAGCTGACTAGCTAAATAAGTCAGCTAGTTAATTCAGCGGGCTAGCCACCATGCTAGCTAGGTAGAGAGCTAGTTAATTCAGCTGGCTAGCCGTTTGACTCACTAGTTAATGCATCTAGTTGAGTCAGCTGTGTAGCCAGCTGGCTAGCTGGTTAAGTCAAGTAGTTAATTCAGCTGGCTAGCCAGCTGTCTCGCTAGGTAGCAAGCTAGTTAAGTCAGCAGGTTAGCAAGTGGGATAGCTAATTAAGTCAGTTAGTTAATTCAGTTGGCTTCCCAGCTGGCTAGCTGGGTAGCTAGCTATTTTAGTCAGCTGGTTAGCCACCTGTGTAGCTAGTGATGTCTGCTAGTTAATTCAGCTGGCTAGCCAGCTGGCTATATATTTATGTCAGCTAGTTGAGTAAGCTGGCTAGCCAACTGGCTAGCTTATTAAGTCAGTTAGTTAATTCATGTGGACAACTAACTAGCTAACTAGGTAGCTTGCTAATTACATTAACTGGATAGCCGGCTGGCTAGTTTAAGTCAGGTAAAGTCAGTTGTCTAGTCAATTGACTAAGTAGTTAGCTAGGTACTTATGTCAGCTGGTTAGCTGTCTGGCTATCTAGTTAATTCAGCGAGTTAATTGAGCTGGCTAGCCGGCTGGCTAGCTAGGTGGCTTGCTAGTTAAGCGAGCTGTCCAGCTGTATGGCTATCTACTTAAGTCAGTTAGTTAAGTAAGCTTGTTAGCCGGCAGGCTAGCTAGGTGGCTGGCAAGATAACTGGCTGGTTGTCAGGCTGGTCAGGTTGGTGGAACACTAGTTAAGCCAGCTGGCTAGTCTGCTGACCAGCAGTGTGGCTGGCTAGTTAATCCAGCTGGCTATCCACCTGTTCAGCCAGTCGGATGGTTATTTAAGCCAGCTGGCTATTCACCTGGTCATCCCACTAGTTAGCTAGCCGGCTGCCTAGCCAGCTAGCCAGTCAACCAGCCAGCCAGGTACCTAGGTAGTTAAGCCAGCTGGCTAGCTGTGTAGACAACCAGTTAACAAGCTCATTAATCAGCTGGCTAGGCAGGTATCCAGCAAAGTGTCTAGTCAGCTAGTTAAATCAGCTAGCTAGTCAGCTAGCTATTTAAGTCAGTTAGCAACTCAGCTAACTATCCAGGTAGCTAGTGAAATCAGCAAGCTAGAGAGTTAGGTAGCTTGTTTGCTAGCTAGTTATGTTAGCTAGATAGCCAGCTAGCTAGGCAGCTAGCTAGTTAAGTCAACTTGCAAATCAGCTAACTACTTAGTTAACTAGTTGGCTAGCAACTCAGCTATCTAGTCAGCTAACTAGTGGGATCACCCGCTTTCCATCAGGTCAGCTAATTTGTCAGCTCGCTCACCTGCAAACTGGTCAGCAAACTAGTCAGCTCAGTCGCCAGTCAACAGGTCAACTAAATTGTCAGCTCGCTTGCAGACCAACATTTCAGCTAACTAGTCGGCTTGCTCGCCGGCTGACTAGTTAAATCAGCTCACCAGTCGGCTCACTCTCTGGCTGAATAGTTAAGGCACCTCAAATGTCGGGTCACTTGCCAGATGAGTAGTTAATTCAGCTCACCGGTCGGCTCATTTGCCAGCTGACTAGTTAACTCTTCTGAGCATTCAGCTCACTGGCTGGCCAACTAAATTCAGCTGACCAGTCAGCTCACTCATCTGCTGACTAGTTAAGTCAGCTGACTAGTCGGATAACTCACAGACTGAATAGTTAAGTCAACTGACCAGTCAGCTCACTCGCCGGCCGACGAGTTGAGTCAGCTCACCTGTGGGCTTATTCGCCAACTGACAAGTTAAGTAAGCTAACCAGTCAGCCGACTAGCCGGCCAATGATCTAAGTCAGCTAACAAATCATCCAACTAGTCGGCCAACTGGTCAGATGACAAGTTAGGTCAGCTAATTTGTGGGCCGACTTTTAGGTCAGCTAAATTGTCGGTCAACTATTCTGTTGACTAGTTAGGTGAGAAAACTAGCCAGTCAACTAGTTAACTGAGCTATTTTGTGGGCCAACTAGTCAGTCAAATAATTAACCCAGCTAACTAGTTGGCCGACTAGACAGCCAACTTGTTAAGCCAGTTAGCAAGTCAGCCAAGTAGTCAGCCAACGTGTGAAACCAGGTAAGTAGTCATCTGCATCGTCCACCAACAAGTAAAGTCACCTAGCTAACTCGTTACACAACTAATAAAGACAGCTAGTTAACTCGTTTACTAAATAGTTAAAACTGTTAGCTAACTCATTCAACAACTCATTAAGTCAGCTAGGTATCTCGTTAGCCAACTAGTTAAGTCAGCTAGCTAAGTCAGCTAGCTAATTAGCTAGCTAGCTAAGTCAGCTAGCTAAGACAGCTTACTCACTAGTTAGCTAACTATTTCAGTCATCTACTTAAGCCTGCTACCTAAATAGTTTGCTAACTAGTTAAGTCAGCTAGTTATTCAGCTAGCTAAATAGTTAGGTAACTATTTAATTCAGGTAGTTAAGTCAGCAAGCTACCTAGTTAATTCAGCCAGTTAAGTCAGCTAGCTAAGTAGTTAAGTCAGCTAGCTAAGTCTGCTGGTTAAGTCAGCTACCTAAATTAGTCAGCTGATTAAGACAGCTAGCTAGGTAGTTAACTAACGGGTTAAGTCGGCAGGTTGAGTCAGGTAGTTAGCTAGTTAACTAACGGGTTAAGTCAGCTGGTTGAGTCTGCAGGCTAGCTAGTTAGCAAACGGGTTGAGTCAGCTGTTTGAGTAGGCTAGCTAGCTAGTTAGCTAACCAGTTAAGTCAGCTGGATTAGTCAGCTAGCTAGCTAGTTGTCTAATGAGATAAGTCAGCTCATTGAGTCAGCTAGCTAGCTCATTAGCTAACGAGTTAAGCCAGATGATTAAGTCAGCTAGCTAGAATGTTAGATAACGAGTAAGCTAACTATGTGGTCATCTGGTTAAGTCAGCTAGCTAGCTAGGCAGCTAACAATTTAAGTCAGCTTGTTAGCTAGGTAGCTATGTAGTTAGCTAATTTCTTAAGTTAGCTGACTAGTTAGGTAGCTAGCTATGTAGCTAGTTACTTAAGACAGCTAGCTATGCCAACTGGCTAGATAGGAAGCCAGCTGGTTAAGTCAGCTAGTTAAGTCAGTTTGCTAACTTATTAAGTCAGCGAGTTATGTCAGCTGGCTAGCCAGCTACAGCTAGCTAGTTAAACAACCTAATTAAGTCAGCTGACTAGTCAACTGGTAGCTAGGTAGCTAGTTAGCTAAGTCAGCTGGCAAACCAGTGGGCTACGTAGGTAGCTAGCTAGTTAAGTCAGTTGGCTATCCTGCTGGCTAGCTAAGTAGCTAGGTAATTAAATCAGACTGCTATCCAACTGGCTAGCTAGTTAGGTTCCCTAGTTAAGTCAGCTGGCTTGACAGTTAGATAGCTAGGTTGCTAGATTTTTAAGTCAACTGACTAGCCCACTGGCTGGATAGTTAAGTCACCTAGTTAAGTCAACTGGCTAGCCAGCTGGCTAGCTTTATAGCAAGTTAGATAATTCAGTTCACTAACAATCAGACCAGCTATGTAAGTCAGCTAATTATGCCAGGTGGCTTGACATAAGACTAGCTAGGAATTGAGATAGTTAATACAGTTGGCTAGCCAGCTGACTAGCTAAATTAGTCAGCTACTTAATTCAGCTGGCTAGCCAGCATGCTAGCTAGGTAGAGAGCTAGTGAAGTCAGCAGGCTAGCCATCTGGCTCACTAGTTAAATCATCTAGTTTAATCAGCTGGCTAGCCAGCTGGCCAGCTGGTTAAGTCAAGTCGTTAAGTCATCTGGCTAGCCAGCTGATTAGCTAGGTAGCAAGGTAGCTAATTCAGCTGTCTGGCAAGCAGGCCAGCTATTTAAGTCAGCTAGTTAAGTTAGCTGGCTAGCCAGCTGGCTAGCTAGGTAGTGAGCTTGTTAAGTCAGTTGGCTAACCACCTGGTTAGCTAATTAAGTCAGCTGCTAATGTCTGTTTACTAGCCTGCTAGCTAGCTAGGTAGATAGCTAATTAAGGTAGCTGGGTAGCCAGTTGGCTAACTAATTATGTCTGCTAGGTGTGCCAGTTGGCTAGCTAGGTGGCTGGCAAGATAAGACGACTGGTAAGCTGGCTGGTCAGGTAGGTGGCCAGCTAATTAATCCGAATGGCTAGCCAGCTGACCAACAGAGTCGCTGGCTAGTTAAGCTGGCTTTCTATCCCACTGTCCAGCTATTTAAGCCAGCTGACTAGGCAGCTGGCCAGTCCATTAGCTAGCTAGATGGCTGCCTAGTCAGCTAGTCAGTTGAGAATCCAGCTAGTTAAGCAAGCTTGCTAGCCATCTACCCAACCAGGTAGCAAGCTAATTATGTCAGCTGGCTAGCCAGCTTGCTAACTTGTTAAGTCAGCTATTAAATCAGCTTGCTAGCCACCTGGCTCCGAAACTAGCTAGCTAATTAAGTTAGCTGATTAGCCAGATGGCTGGCTAGTTAATTCAGTGAGTTTAGTGAGCTGCCTAGCCAGCTGGTGAGCTAAGTGGCTAGCTAGTTAAGGCAGCTGGCACGCAGGATGGCTATCTAGGTAAGTCAACTAGTTAAGTCAGTTGGTTGGCCCGCTGCCTAGCTAGGTGGCTGGCAAGTTAATCTGGCTTGTTAGTAGGCTGCTCAGGTAGGGGGCCAGTCAGTTAAGCTGGCTTGTTGGCAGGCTGAACAGCAGGGTGGCTGGCCAGTTAAGCCAGTTTGCTGTCCCACTCTCCAGACAGACGACTGGCTTTTTATCCAGGCTTGCTAGCCAGGTGGTCAGCCCACTAGCTAGTTAGCCAGCTGCCTATCCAGCTAGCTAGTCAGGTAGGTAGCTAGTTAAGTTAGCTGGCTAGCCGTCTATCCAACCAGGTAGATAGTTAAGTCAGCTGGCTATTCAGCTAGACAGCCAACAAGCTAGTCAGCTAGATACATCAGCTACCTAGCCAGCTAGCTAGTTAAGTCTGCTGGCAAGTAGGCTAACTATCCAGCTAGCTAGTTATGTCAGCTAGCTAGTCAGGTTGCTTGTCTACTAGCTAGTTAAGTCTACTAGATAATTAAGTCAGCTAGCCAGTAGCCAGATAGATAGCTAGTTAAGTAAGCAAGCTAGAGAGTTAGTTAGCTTGTTTGCTAGCTAGTTATATCAGCTAGATTGCCAGCTATCTACTCAGCTAGCTAGTCAAGTCAGCTAGCAAATCAACTAGTTACTTAGCTACCTAGTCAGCTAGCAACTCAGCTATCTAGTCAGCTAACTAGTGGGCTTGCTCACTTTCCATCAGTTCAGCTAACTTGTCGACTCGCTCACCTGCCAACTGTTCAGCAAACTAGTCAGCTTGCTCACCAGCCAACAGGTCAACAAACTTGTCGGCTCACTCACAGGACAAGTCAGCCGACTAATTAAGTCAGATTACGGGTCAGCTAGCTCACCAGTCAACTAGTTAAGGCAGCTCACCTGTCGGCTCACTTTCTGGATGACTAGTTAAGTTGGCTCAGTGGTCGGCTCAATCGCTGGTCTGATGGGAGCTGCTATCACTAGTAAAAGTAAGGTAAAAGGGACCTGAAAGCAGAAAAAATGCCAGCTGGGAGCAAGGCCACAGTAAAATGAGGCCATGACAGAGGCAAAGCCCCATGGATCCTGTTGATAGACCTTCCCTAACTTTGAAGAATTGCGTGCATAGTCTTGAGGATATTCCCTCTTTAATTGAGATAATAGATGCGCAAATGGATGATGGCATTTGACAGCAAAAATTATACATAGACATAATGAAGGTGAGACTGCAGCAAAAGGGATGCCCCTTAGAATGTGCAAGGATGTGAAATTAGCAGTAAACCTATGTATAAAAATGTAAAAAGGGCTCAATAGCAAAAAATTTCCCCCCTGAAGGAACAAGGGAATGCAAATTTTGCAACTTTAGCTAAAAAGGAAAAACAAGTACTCTCCTCACACCCTTTATAAGTAACAACATTGACAGTTGTGATTGATGAGGAAGTGAGAAATTGAGACAGAGTATGTCCAAAAACAGGTGTTTTCGGGAAAAACAAGTCACAGACATGCCTTTTGCTTTAAGAAACATTATAGTTTAATTAGAAAGAATGTTAAAATTAAAGTAAGGATTAGAACTAAATAGATAGCAGATATAATTAAAAGATAAATGTTTATTATAGATGTAGGTATTAATTAAATATCAGGCAATAGGAAATAATTAAGTTTTAAGGTAAACTTAAAATTATGTCACTTAATGTAGGTTTATAATGAAATAAATTTAGGAGTAGAAGTAAGATTAGTTTCATATATAAGTGACGATTTAGACATGTTTCGTTTAGAAATATAAAATGTGAAATAGGTGATAAGAAAATAGCAAGTAATATAGATAAGGCAATTAGAATTAAGAAAGTTAAATTTAAATAGTTAAAATACTAATATTAAGAATTCGTTGTGGGTATGATAAGGGTGGTTTTATAAAAGAAAAAAACAAGTCAATATATTGCTGCTAAAAGCATAGATAAGGGTAGAATTAAGAAAATAGATTAGTAAAGGAAAAGAAATAGAATAGCGAAGGGAAGAGATTCAGGTGACCTAGAGGTCACAGGACGTGGCTGATAAATTGGCAGTGGGTATTTTGTTACACCACCTGGTGGCAGGAAGAAACAAAATGAAACTTGTAAAGGTTAACTTCCCCATAAACAAAAGAAAAAAAAAAACATGATATAAACATTTAATGTGTAACATGGGATACATTTTGTGGGTGGGGGCGTCAGTAAAAAAACAAACTATATAAGCTTGTAAGAATTGAATAAAATTGACAGTCTTGAGCTCTCCCCAGGAAGAGGATTTCTGTTGTCTTAGTCTTTTCTTTTTCGCCACTTCCCAATTCTCTCTAATCAGGCCCTGACTCTCATTGGAGCTGGACTGTAGCACTGGTCGACTAGTTAAATCTTCTGAGCTGTTGACTCACTCGCCAGCTGGCTAAATTCAGCTGACCAGTGAGCTCACAAGCCGGCCGACTAGTTAACTCAGCTGACCAGTCGGTTCACTTGTTGGCGGACTAGTTAAGTCAGCTGACAAGTCGGATCACTCACTGGCCGACTAGTTAATTCAGCTCACTTGGCTCACTTGCAGGCCAACAAGTTAAATCAGCTAACTGGTCAATCTTGTAGCCAGCGACCTAGTTGAGTCAGCTAACCAATTGGCTGAAAAATCGACCAACTTGTCAGCTGATATGTTAGCTCAGCTAACTAGCCAGCTGACTAGTTAGGACAGCTAGCTAGTTTGCCAACTAGTCTGCTGATTAGTTAGTTCAGCACACCAGCATTCCAACTAGTTAACCGAACTAACTAGAGGGCAAACTCGTCATCAACTTGACCAAGTTAACTAGTAGGCCGACTAATTGACCAACATCAATCTATCAAGTCTGCCGAGTAGTCAGTAAATGTGTTAAACCAGCTAATTTGTCAGTTGAATAGTCAGTCAATAAGTTATGTCATGTAGTTAACTCATTAACCAACTAGTTAAGTCAACTAATTTACTCATTTGACAACTAGTTAAAAAGGTTAACTAACTCATTAACCAACTCATTAAGTAAGCTAGGTATCTCGTTAGACAACTAGTTAAGTCAGCTAACTAAGTCTGCTGGCTGAAGAGCTGGCTAGCTAAGTAAGCTAGCTAAGTCAGTAGCTCATTAATTAGCTAGCTATTTGTCAGCTATTTAAGTCTGCTAACAAACTAGTTAGCTAATTAGTTAAGTCAGATAGCTATCAGCTAGCTAAATAGATAGCGAACTATTTAATTCAGGTTAAGTCAGCTAGCTAACTAGTTAAGTTAACCAGTTTAGTCAGCTAGCTAAGTAGTTAAGCCAGCTAGCTAAGTCAGCTAGTTAAGACAACTTTCTAATTTACGCAGCTGCTTTAGACAGCTAGTTAGCTAGTTAGCAAATGGGTTAAGTCAGGAGGTTGAGTCAGGTAGTTAGCTAGTTACCTGAAGAGTTAAGTCATCTGGCTGTGTCAGCTAGCTGGCTAGTTAGCAAACAGGTTGAGTCCGATGGTTGAGTAGGCTAGCTAGCGAGTTAGATAACGAGTTGACAGCTTCATGAGTCAGATAGAGAGCTAGTTAGTTAACGAATTAAGTAAGCTGGTTGAATCAGGTAGCTAGCTTGTGAGCTAATGAGTTAAGTCAGATAATTAAGAATGCTAGCAAGCACGTTAGATAACTTGTAAGCTAACTAGTTAGCTAGCTGGTTAAGTCAGCTGGCTAGCCACTTGGCTAGCTATTTAACTCACCTAGTTAAGTCAGCTCGCTGGCCAGCATGTTAGCTAGGTATTTAGGTAGTTAAATCAGCTGGCAAGCCAGCAGGCTATGTAGTAAGGTAGCTAGTTAAGTCAGCTGGCTAGCAATTCAGCATCTAGTTATGTCAGCTGCATAAGTCAGCTGGCTATCCAGCTGTCTAGCTAGGTAGCTAGGTAGTTAAGTCTGCTGGCTAGCCAGCTGGCTACTTTGTTCAGTCAGCTAGTTAAGTCAGCTGGCTAGGCTGCTGGCTAGCTACGTAGATAGGCAATTAAGTCAGCTGGCTAGCCAGCTGGCTAGATAGTTAAGTCAGATAGTTAAGTCAGCTGGTTAGCCACCTTGCTAGCTAGGTAGCT